>NW_027473861.1:0-131360 GCF_050947335.1 Megachile rotundata
GTAATAAGTATAGTAATTGTCGTTCTATCGATAATATAAGCATAATATGGCTAATAATACGAGTTAGATTGATAATAATAAGAGTAATAAGTATAGTAATTGTCGTTCTATCGATCATTTAACCATAATATGGCTAATAATAAGAGTTAGATTGATAATAATAAGAGTAATAAGTATAGTAATTGTCGTTCTATCGATAATATAAGCATAATATGGCTAATAATATGAGTTAGATTGATAATACTAAGGGTAGTGAGTATAGTAATTCTCGTTCTATCGATCATATAAGCATAATATGGCTAATAATATGAGTTGGATTGATAATAGTAAGAGTAATAAGTATAGTAATTGTCGTTCTATCGATCATATAAGCATAATGTGGCTAATAATATGAGTTAGATTGATAATACTAAGGGTGGTGAGTATAGTAATTCTCGTTCTATCGATCATATAAGCATAATATGGCTAATAATATGAGTTGGATTGATAATAGTAAGAGTAATAAGTATAGTAATTGTAGTTCTATCGATCATATAAGCATAATGTGGCTAATAATATGAGTTAGATTGATAATACTAAGAGTAGTGAGTATAGTAATTCTCATTCTATCGATCATATAAGCATAATATGGCTAATAATATGAGTTGGATTGATAATAGTAAGAGTAATAAGTATAGTAATTGTCGTTCGATCGATCATATCTGCATAATATGGTTAACAATATGAGTTAGATTGATAATAATAAGAGTAATGAGTATAGTAATTGTCGTACTATCGATCATATAAGCATAATATGGCTAATAATGTGAGTTAGATTGATAATAATAAGAGTAATAAGTATAGTAATTGTCGTTCTATCGATCATATAAGCATAATATGGCTAATAATATGAGTTAGATTGATAATAATAAGTGTAATAAGTATAGTAATTGTCGTTCTATCGGTCATTTAAGCATAATATGGCTAATAATATGAGTCAGATTGATAATAATAACAGTAATAAGTATAGTAATTGTCGTTCTATCGGTCATTTAAGCATAATATGGCGAATAATATGAGTTGGGTTGATAAAACTAAGAATAATAAGCATAGCAACTGTCGTTCTATCGATCATATAAGCATAATATGGTTAATAATATGAGTTAGAATGATAATAATAAGAGTAATAAGTATAGTAATTGTCGTTCTATCGATCATATCTGCATAATATGGTTAATAATATGAGTTAGATTGATAATAGTGAGTGTAATAAGTATAGTGAATGTCGTTCTATCGATCATATCAGCATAATATGGGTAATAATATGAGTTGGATTGATAATAATAAGAGTAATGAGTATAGTAATTGTAGTTCTATCGATCATATAAGCATAATATGGCTAATAATATGAGTAAGATTCATAATAATAAGAGTAATAAGTATAGTAATTGTCGTTCTATCGATCATTTAAGCATAATATGGCGAATAATATGAGTTGGGTTGATAAAAATAAGAATAATAAGTATAGTAATTGTCGTTCGATCGATCATATAAGCATAATATGGCTAATAATATGAGTTAGGTTGATAATAATAAGAGTAATAAGTATAGTAAATGTCGTGCTATCGATCATATCTGCATAATATGGTTAATAATATGAGTTAGATTCATATTAATAACAGTAATAAGTATAGTAATTGTCGTTCTATCGATCATATAAGCATAATATGGCTAATAATATGAGTTAGACAGATAATAATAAGAGTAATGAGTATAGTAATTGTAGTTCTATCGATCATATCTGCATAATATGGTTAATAATATGAGTTAGATTCATATTAATAACAGTAATAAGTATAGTAATTGTCGTTCTATCGATAATATAACCATAATATGGCTAATAATATGAGTTAGATTGATAATACTAAGAGTAGTGAGTATAGTAATTCTCGTTCTATCGATCATATAAGCATAATATCGCTAATAATATGAGTTAGATTGATAATAATAAGAGTAATAAGTACAGTAATTGTCGTTCTATCGATCATATAAGCATAATATGGCTAATAATATGAGTAAGATTCATAATAATAAGAGTAATAAGTATAGTAATTGTCGTTCTATCGATCATTTAAGCATAATATGGCGAATAATATGAGTTGGGTTGATAAAAATAAGAATAATAAGTATAGTAATTGTCGTTCTATCGATCATATAAGCATAATATGGCTAATAATATGAGTTAGGTTGATAATAATAAGAGTAATAAGTATAGTAAATGTCGTGCTATCGATCATATCTGCATAATATGGTTAATAATATGAGTTAGATTGATAATAGTGAGTGTAATAAGTATAGTAATTGTCGTTCTGTCGATCATATTAGCATAGTATGGTTAATAATATGAGTTAGATTGATAATAATAAGAGTAATAAGTATAGTAATTGTCGTCCTATCGATCATATAAGCATAATATGGCTAATAATATGAGTTAGAGTGATGATACTAAGAGTAGTGAGTACAGTAATTCTCATTCCATCGATCATATAAGCATAATATGGCTAATAATATGAGTTAGATTGATAATAATAGCAGTAATAAGTACAAAAATTGTCGTTCTATCGATAATATAAGCATAATATGGCTAATAATATGAGTTAGATTGATAATACTAAGAGTAGTGAGTATAGTAATTGTCGTTCTATCGATCATATAAGCACAATATGGCTAATAATATGAGTTAGATTGATAATAATAAGAGTAATGAGTATAGTAATTGTCGTTCTATCGATCATATCTGCATAATATGGTTAATAATATGAGTTAGATTGATAATAGTGAGTGTAATAAATATAGTAATTGTCGTTCTATCGCTCATATTAGCACAATATGGCTAATAACATGAGTTAGATTGATAATAATAAGAGCAATAAGTATAGTAATTGTCGTTCTATCGATCATATAAGCATAATATGGCTAATAATATGAGTTAGAGTGATAATACTAAGAGTAGTGAGTACAGTAATTCTCATTCCATCGATCATATAAGCATAATATGGCTAATAATATGAGTTAGATTGACAATAATAGCAGTAATAAGTACAGTAATTGTCGTTCTGTCGATAATATAAGCATAATATGGCTAATAATATGAGTTAGATTGATAACACTAAGAGTAGTGAGTACAGTAATTGTCGTTCTATCGATCATATAAGCATAATATGGCTAATAATATGAGTTAGATTGATAATAATAAGAGTAATAAGTATAGTAATTGTCGTTCTATCGATAATATAAGCATAATATGGCTAATAATACGAGTTAGATTGATAATAATAAGAGTAATAAGTATAGTAATTGTCGTTCTATCGATCATTTAACCATAATATGGCTAATAATAAGAGTTAGATTGATAATAATAAGAGTAATAAGTATAGTAATTGTCGTTCTATCGATAATATAAGCATAATATGGCTAATAATATGAGTTAGATTGATAATACTAAGGGTAGTGAGTATAGTAATTCTCGTTCTATCGATCATATAAGCATAATATGGCTAATAATATGAGTTGGATTGATAATACTAAGAGTAATAAGTATAGTAATTCTCATTCTATCGATCATATAAGCATAATATGGCTAATAATATGAGTTAGATAGATAATAATAAGAGTAATGAGTATAGTAATTGTAGTTCTATCGATAATATAACCATAATATGCCTAATAATATGAGTTAGATTGATAATACTAAGAGTAGTGAGTATAGTAATTGTCGTTATATCGATCATATAAGCATAATATGGCTAATAATATGAGTTAGATCGATAATAATAAGTGTAATAAGTATAGTAATTGTCGTTCTATCGGTCATTTAAGCATAATATGGCTAATAATATGAGTCAGATTGATAATAATAACAGTAATAAGTATAGTAATTGTCGTTCTATCGATAATATAAGCATAATATGGCTAATAATATGAGTTAGATT
This sequence comes from Megachile rotundata, assembly GCF_050947335.1. NCBI lineage: Eukaryota > Metazoa > Arthropoda > Insecta > Hymenoptera > Megachilidae > Megachile > Megachile rotundata. The sequence goes on from NW_027473861.1 coordinate 3,972, forward strand.
GATAATACTAAGAGTAGTGAGAATAGTAATTCTCGTTCTATCGATCATATAATCATAATATGGCTAATAATATGAGTTAGATTGATAATACTAAGAGTAGTGAGTATAGTAATTGTCGTTCTATCGATCATATAAGCATAATATGGCTAATAATATGAGTTAGAGTGATAATACTAAGAGTAGTGAGTATAGTAATTCTCATTCTATCGATCATATAACCATAATATGGCTAATAGCATGAGTTAGATTGATAATAATAAGAGTAATGAGTATAGTAATTGTCGTTCTACCGATCATATCTGCATAATATGGTTAATAATATGAGTTAGATTGATAATAGTGAGTGTAATAAATATAGTAATTGTCGTTCTATCGCTCATATAAGCATAATATGGCTAATAATATGAGTTGGATTGATAATAGTAAGAGTAATAAGTATAGTAATTGTCGTTCGATCGATCATATCTGCATAATATGGTTAACAATATGAGTTAGATTGATAATAATAAGAGTAATGAGTATAGTAATTGTCGTACTATCGATCATATAAGCATAATATGGCTAATAATGTGAGTTAGATTGATAATAATAAGAGTAATAAGTATAGTAATTGTCGTTCTATCGATCATATAAGCATAATATGGCTAATAATATGAGTTAGATTGATAATAATAAGTGTAATAAGTATAGTAATTGTCGTTCTATCGGTCATTTAAGCATAATATGGCTAATAATATGAGTCAGATTGATAATAATAACAGTAATAAGTATAGTAATTGTCGTTCTATCGATAATATAAGCATAATATGGCTAATAATATGAGTTAGATTGATAATACTAAGAGTAATAAGTATAGTAATTGTCGTTCTATCGATCATATAAGCATAATATGGCTAATAATATGAGTTAGATTGATAATACTAAGAGCAGTGAGTATAGTAATTCTCATTCTATCGATCATATAAGCATAATATGGCTAATAATATGAGTTAGATAGATAATAATAAGAGTAATGAGTATAGTAATTGTAGTTCTATCGATCATATCTGCATAATATGGTTAATAATATGAGTTAGATTCATAATAATAACAGTAACAAGTATAGTAATTGTCGTTCTATCGATCATTTAAGCATAATATGGCTAATAATATGAGTTACATTGATAATAATAAGAGTAATAAGTATAGTAATTGTCGTTCTATCGGTCATTTAAGCATAATATGGCGAATAATATGAGTTGGGTTGATAAAACTAAGAATAATAAGTATAGTAACTGTCGTTCTATCGATCATATAAGCATAATATGGCTAATAATATGAGTTAAATTGATAATACTAAGAGTAGTGAGTATAGTAATTCTCATTCTATCGATCATATAAGCATAATATGGCTAATAATATGAGTTAGATAGATAATAATAAGAGTAATGAGTATAGTAATTGTAGTTCTATCGATCATATCTGCATAATATGGTTAATAATATGAGTTAGATTCATAATAATAACAGTAACAAGTATAGTAATTGTCGTTCTATCGATCATTTAAGCATAATATGGCTAATAATATGAGTTAGATTGATAATAATAAGAGTAATAAGTATAGTAATTGTCGTTCTATCGGTCATTTAAGCATAATATGGCGAATAATATGAGTTGGGTTGATAAAACTAAGAATAATAAGTATAGCAACTGTCGTTCTATCGATCATATAAGCATAATATGGTTAATAATATGAGTTAGAATGATAATAATAAGAGTAATAAGTATAGTAATTGTCGTTCTATCGATCATATCTGCATAATATGGTTAATAATATGAGTTAGATTGATAATAGTGAGTGTAATAAGTATAGTGAATGTCGTTCTATCGATCATATCAGCATAATATGGGTAATAATATGAGTTGGATTGATAATAATAAGAGTAATGAGTATAGTAATTGTAGTTCTATCGATCATATAAGCATAATATGGCTAATAATATGAGTAAGATTCATAATAATAAGAGTAATAAGTATAGTAATTGTCGTTCTATCGATCATTTAAGCATAATATGGCGAATAATATGAGTTGGGTTGATAAAAATAAGAATAATAAGTATAGTAATTGTCGTTCTATCGATCATATAAGCATAATATGGCTAATAATATGAGTTAGGTTGATAATAATAAGAGTAATAAGTATAGTAAATGTCGTGCTATCGATCATATCTGCATAATATGGTTAATAATATGAGTTAGATTCATATTAATAACAGTAATAGGTATAGTAATTGTCGTTCTATCGATCATATAAGCATAATATGGCTAATAATATGAGTTAGACAGATAATAATAAGAGTAATGAGTATAGTAATTGTAGTTCTATCGATCATATCTGCATAATATGGTTAATAATATGAGTTAGATTCATATTAATAACAGTAATAAGTATAGTAATTGTCGTTCTATCGATAATATAACCATAATATGGCTAATAATATGAGTTAGATTGATAATACTAAGAGTAGTGAGTATAGTAATTCTCGTTCTATCGATCATATAAGCATAATATCGCTAATAATATGAGTTAGATTGATAATAATAAGAGTAATAAGTACAGTAATTGTCGTTCTATCGATCATATAAGCATAATAAGGCTAATAATATGAGTTAGAGTGATAATACTAAGAGTAGTGAGTATAGTAATTCTCATTCTATCGATCATATAAGCATAATATGACTAATAATATGAGTTAGATTGATAATAATAAGAGTAATAAGTATAGTAATTGTCGTTCTCTCGATCATATAAGCATAATATGGCTAATAATATGAGTTAGAGTGATAATACTAAGAGTAGTGAGTATAGTAATTCTCATTCTATCGATCATATAAGCATAATATGGCTAATAATATGAGTTAGATTGATAATAATAACAGTAATAAGTATAGTAATTGTCGTTCTATCGATAATATAAGCATAATATGGCTAATAATATGAGTTAGATTCATAATAATAAGAGTAATAAGTATAGTAATTGTCGTTCTATCGATCATATAAGCATAATATGGCTAATAATATGAGTTAGATTTATAATAATAAGAGTAATAAGTATAGTAATTGTCGTTCTATCGATCATATAAGCACAATATGGCTAATAATATGAGTTAGATTGATAATAATAAGAGTAATAAGTATAGTAATTGTCGTTATATCGATCATATAAGCATAATATGGCTAATAATATGAGTTAGATTGATAATAATAAGTGTAATAAGTATAGTAATTGTCGTTCTATCGGTCATTTAAGCATAATATGGCTAATAATATGAGTCAGATTGATAATAATAACAGTAATAAGTATAGTAATTGTCGTTCTATCGATAATATAAGCATAATATGGCTAATAATATGAGTTAGATTGATAATACTAAGAGTAGTGAGAATAGTAATTCTCGTTCTATCGATCATATAATCATAATATGGCTAATAATATGAGTTAGATTGATAATACTAAGAGTAGTGAGTATAGTAATTGTCGTTCTATCGATCATATAAGCATAATATGGCTAATAATATGAGTTAGAGTGATAATACTAAGAGTAGTGAGTATAGTAATTCTCATTCTATCGATCATATAACCATAATATGGCTAATAGCATGAGTTAGATTGATAATAATAAGAGTAATGAGTATAGTAATTGTCGTTCTATCGATCATATCTGCATAATATGGTTAATAATATGAGTTAGATTGATAATAGTGAGTGTAATAAATATAGTAATTGTCGTTCTATCGCTCATATAAGCACAATATGGCTAATAATATGAGTTAGATAGATAATAATAAGAGTAATGAGTATAGTAATTGTAGTTCTATCGATCATATCTGCATAATATGGTTAATAATATGAGTTAGATTCATAATAATAACAGTAACAAGTATAGTAATTGTCGTTCTATCGATCATTTAAGCATAATATGGCTAATAATATGAGTTAGATTGATAATAATAAGAGTAATAAGTATAGTAATTGTCGTTCTATCGATCATATCTGCATAATATGGTTAATAATATGAGTTAGATTGATAATAGTGAGTGTAATAAGTATAGTGAATGTCGTTCTATCGATCATATCAGCATAATATGGGTAATAATATGAGTTGGATTGATAATAATAAGAGTAATGAGTATAGTAATTGTAGTTCTATCGATCATATAAGCATAATATGGCTAATAATATGAGTAAGATTCATAATAATAAGAGTAATAAGTATAGTAATTGTCGTTCTATCGATCATTTAAGCATAATATGGCGAATAATATGAGTTGGGTTGATAAAAATAAGAATAATAAGTATAGTAATTGTCGTTCTATCGATCATATAAGCATAATATGGCTAATAATATGAGTTAGGTTGATAATAATAAGAGTAATAAGTATAGTAAATGTCGTGCTATCGATCATATCTGCATAATATGGTTAATAATATGAGTTAGATTGATAATAGTGAGTGTAATAAGTATAGTAATTGTCGTTCTGTCGATCATATTAGCATAATATGGTTAATAATATGAGTTAGATTGATAATAATAAGAGTAATAAGTATAGTAATTGTCGTTCTATCGATCATATAAGCATAATATGGCTAATAATATGAGTTAGAGTGATGATACTAAGAGTAGTGAGTACAGTAATTCTCATTCCATCGATCATATAAGCATAATATGGCTAATAATATGAGTTAGACTGATAATAATAGCAGTAATAAGTACAAAAATTGTCGTTCTATCGATAATATAAGCATAATATGGCTAATAATATGAGTTAGATTGATAATACTAAGAGTAGTGAGTATAGTAATTGTCGTTCTATCGATCATATAAGCACAATATGGCTAATAATATGAGTTAGATTGATAATAATAAGAGTAATGAGTATAGTAATTGTCGTTCTATCGATCATATCTGCATAATATGGTTAATAATATGAGTTAGATTGATAATAGTGAGTGTAATAAATATAGTAATTGTCGTTCTATCGCTCATATTAGCACAATATGGCTAATAACATGAGTTAGATTGATAATAATAAGAGTAATAAGTATAGTAATTGTCGTTCTATCGATCATATAAGCATAATATGGCTAATAATATGAGTTAGAGTGATAATACTAAGAGTAGTGAGTACAGTAATTCTCATTCCATCGATCATATAAGCATAATATGGCTAATAATATGAGTTAGATTGATAATAATAGCAGTAATAAGTACAGTAATTGTCGTTCTATCGATAATATAAGCATAATATGGCTAATAATATGAGTTAGATTGATAACACTAAGAGTAGTGAGTACAGTAATTGTCGTTCTATCGATCATATAAGCATAATATGGCTAATAATATGAGTTAGATTGATAATAATAAGAGTAATAAGTATAGTAATTGTCGTTCTATCGATAATATAAGCATAATATGGCTAATAATACGAGTTAGATTGATAATAATAAGAGTAATAAGTATAGTAATTGTCGTTCTATCGATCATTCAACCATAATATGGCTAATAATATGAGTTAGATTGATAATGATAAGAGTAATAAGTATAGTAATTGTCGTTCTATCGATAATATAAGCATAATATGGCTAATAATATGAGTTAGATTGATAATACTAAGGGTAGTGAGTATAGTAATTCTCGTTCTATCGATCATATAAGCATAATATGGCTAATAATATGAGTTGGATTGATAATAGTAAGAGTAATAAGTATAGTAATTGTCGTTCTATCGATCATATAAGCATAATGTGGCTAATAATATGAGTTAGATTGATAATACTAAGAGTAGTGAGTATAGTAATTCTCATTCTATCGATCATATAAGCATAATATGGCTAATAATATGAGTTGGATTGATAATAGTAAGAGTAATAAGTATAGTAATTGTCGTTCGATCGATCATATCTGCATAATATGGTTAACAATATGAGTTAGATTGATAATAATAAGAGTAATGAGTATAGTAATTGTCGTACTATCGATCATATAAGCATAATATGGCTAATAATGTGAGTTAGATTGATAATAGTGAGTGCAATAAATATAGTAATTGTCGTTCTATCGCTCATATAAGCACAATATGGCTAATAATATGAGTTAGATTGATAATAATAAGAGTAATAAGTATAGTAATTGTCGTTCTCTCGATCATATAAGCATAATATGGCTAATAATATGAGTTAGAGTGATAATACTAAGAGTAGTGAGTATAGTAATTCTCATTCTATCGATCATATAAGCATAATATGGCTAATAATATGAGTTAGAGTGATGATACTAAGAGTAGTGAGTACAGTAATTCTCATTCCATCGATCATATAAGCATAATATGGCTAATAATATGAGTTAGATTGATAATAATAGCAGTAATAAGTACAAAAATTGTCGTTCTATCGATAATATAAGCATAATATGGCTAATAATATGAGTTAGATTGATAATACTAAGAGTAGTGAGTATAGTAATTGTCGTTCTATCGATCATATAAGCATAATATGGCTAATAATATGAGTTAGATTGATAATAATAAGTGTAATAAGTATAGTAATTGTCGTTCTATCGGTCATTTAAGCATAATATGGTTAATAATATGAGTCAGATTGATAATAATAACAGTAATAAGTATAGTAATTGTCGTTCTATCGATAATATAAGCATAATATGGCTAATAATATGAGTTAGATTGATAATACTAAGAGTAGTGAGTATAGTAATTCTCGTTCTATCGATCATATAATCATAATATGGCTAATAATATGAGTTAGATTGATAATACCAAGAGTAGTGAGTATAGTAATTGTCGTTCTATCGATCATATAAGCATAATATGGCTAATAATATGAGTTAGATTGATAATAATAAGAGTAGTAAGTATAGTATTTGTCGTTCTATCGATCATATAAGCATAATATGGCTAATAATACGAGTTAGATTGATAATAATAAGAGTAATAAGTATAGTAATTGTCGTTCTATCGATCATTTAACCATAATATGGCTAATAATATGAGTTAGATTGATAATAATAAGAGTAATAAGTATAGTAATTGTCGTTCTATCGATAATATAAGCATAATATGGCTAATAATATGAGTTAGATTGATAATACTAAGAGTAATAAGTATAGTAATTGTCGTTCTATCGATCATATAAGCATAATATGGCTAATAATATGAGTTAGATTGATAATACTAAGAGTAGTGAGTATAGTAATTCTCATTCTATCGATCATATAAGCATAATATGGCTAATAATATGAGTTAGATAGATAATAATAAGAGTAATGAGTATAGTAATTGTAGTTCTATCGATCATATCTGCATAATATGGTTAATAATATGAGTTACATTCATAATAATAACAGTAACAAGTATAGTAATTGTCGTTCTATCGATCATTTAAGCATAATATGGCTAATAATATGAGTTAGATTGATAATAATAAGAGCAATAAGTATAGTAATTGTCGTTCTATCGATCATATCTGCATAATATGGTTAATAATATGAGTTAGATTGATAATAGTGAGTGTAATAAGTATAGTGAATGTCGTTCTATCGATCATATCAGCATAATATGGGTAATAATATGAGTTGGATTGATAATAATAAGAGTAATGAGTATAGTAATTGTAGTTCTATCGATCATATAAGCATAATATGGCTAATAATATGAGTAAGATTCATAATAATAAGAGTAATAAGTATAGTAATTGTCGTTCTATCGATCATTTAAGCATAATATGGCGAATAATATGAGTTGGGTTGATAAAAATAAGAATAATAAGTATAGTAATTGTCGTTCTATCGATCATATAAGCATAATATGGCTAATAATATGAGTTAGGTTGATAATAATAAGAGTAATAAGTATAGTAAATGTCGTGCTATCGATCATATCTGCATAATATGGTTAATAATATGAGTTAGATTGATAATAGTGAGTGTAATAAGTATAGTAATTGTCGTTCTGTCGATCATATTAGCATAATATGGTTAATAATATGAGTTAGATTGATAATAATAAGAGTAATAAGTATAGTAATTGTCGTTCTATCGATCATATAAGCATAATATGGCTAATAATATGAGTTAGAGTGATGATACTAAGAGTAGTGAGTACAGTAATTCTCATTCCATCGATCATATAAGCATAATATGGCTAATAATATGAGTTAGATTGATAATAATAGCAGTAATAAGTATAGTAATTGTCGTTCTATCGATAATATAAGCATAATATGGCTAATAATATGAGTTAGATTGATAACACTAAGAGTAGTGAGTACAGTAATTGTCGTTCTATCGATCATATAAGCATAATATGGCTAATAATATGAGTTAGATTGATAATAATAAGAGTAATAAGTATAGTAATTGTCGTTCTATCGATAATATAAGCATAATATGGCTAATAATACGAGTTAGATTGATAATAATAAGAGTAATAAGTATAGTAATTGTCGTTCTATCGATCATTCAACCATAATATGGCTAATAATATGAGTTAGATTGATAATAATAAGAGTAATAAGTATAGTAATTGTCGTTCTATCGATAATATAAGCATAATATGGCTAATAATATGAGTTAGATTGATAATACTAAGGGTAGTGAGTATAGTAATTCTCGTTCTATCGATCATATAAGCATAATATGGCTAATAATATGAGTTGGATTGATAATAGTAAGAGTAATAAGTATAGTAATTGTCGTTCTATCGATCATATAAGCATAATGTGGCTAATAATATGAGTTAGATTGATAATACTAAGAGTAGTGAGTATAGTAATTCTCATTCTATCGATCATATAAGCATAATATGGCTAATAATATGAGTTGGATTGATAATAGTAAGAGTAATAAGTATAGTAATTGTCGTTCGATCGATCATATCTGCATAATATGGTTAACAATATGAGTTAGATTGATAATAATAAGAGTAATGAGTATAGTAATTGTCGTTCTATCGATCATATCTGCATAATATGGTTAATAATATGAGTTAGATTGATAATAGTGAGTGTAATAAATATAGTAATTGTCGTTCTATCGCTCATATTAGCACAATATGGCTAATAACATGAGTTAGATTGATAATAATAAGAGTAATAAGTATAGTAATTGTCGTTCTATCGATCATATAAGCATAATATGGCTAATAATATGAGTTAGAGTGATAATACTAAGAGTAGTGAGTACAGTAATTCTCATTCCATCGATCATATAAGCATAATATGGCTAATAATATGAGTTAGATTGATAATAATAGCAGTAATAAGTACAGTAATTGTCGTTCTATCGATAATATAAGCATAATATGGCTAATAATATGAGTTAGATTGATAACACTAAGAGTAGTGAGTACAGTAATTGTCGTTCTATCGATCATATAAGCATAATATGGCTAATAATATGAGTTAGATTGATAATAATAAGAGTAATAAGTATAGTAATTGTCGTTCTATCGATCATATAAGCATAATATGGCTAATAATATGAGTTAGATTGATAATACTAAGAGTAGTGAGTATAGTAATTCTCATTCTATCGATCATATAATCATAATATGGCTAATAATATGAGTTAGATAGATAATAATAAGAGTAATGAGTATAGTAATTGTAGTTCTATCGATCATATCTGCATAATATGGTTAATAATATGAGTTAGATTCATAATAATAACAGTAACAAGTATAGTAATTGTCGTTCTATCGATCATTTAAGCATAATATGGCTAATAATATGAGTTAGATTGATAATAATAAGAGTAATAAGTATAGTAATTGTCGTTCTATCGATCATATCTGCATAATATGGTTAATAATATGAGTTAGATTGATAATAGTGAGTGTAATAAGTATAGTGAATGTCGTTCTATCGATCATATCAGCATAATATGGGTAATAATATGAGTTGGATTGATAATAATAAGAGTAATGAGTATAGTAATTGTAGTTCTATCGATCATATAAGCATAATATGGCTAATAATATGAGTAAGATTCATAATAATAAGAGTAATAAGTATAGTAATTGTCGTTCTATCGATCATTTAAGCATAATATGGCGAATAATATGAGTTGGGTTGATAAAAATAAGAATAATAAGTATAGTAATTGTCGTTCTATCGATCATATAAGCATAATATGGCTAATAATATGAGTTAGGTTGATAATAATAAGAGTAATAAGTATAGTAAATGTCGTGCTATAGATCATATCTGCATAATATGGTTAATAATATGAGTTAGATTGATAATAGTGAGTGTAATAAGTATAGTAATTGTCGTTCTGTCGATCATATTAGCATAATATGGTTAATAATATGAGTTAGATTGATAATAATAAGAGTAATAAGTATAGTAATTGTCGTTCTATCGATCATATAAGCATAATATGGCTAATAATATGAGTTAGAGTGATGATACTAAGAGTAGTGAGTACAGTAATTCTCATTCCATCGATCATATAAGCATAATATGGCTAATAATATGAGTTAGACTGATAATAATAGCAGTAATAAGTACAAAAATTGTCGTTCTATCGATAATATAAGCATAATATGGCTAATAATATGAGTTAGATTGATAATACTAAGAGTAGTGAGTATAGTAATTGTCGTTCTATCGATCATATAAGCACAATATGGCTAATAATATGAGTTAGATTGATAATAATAAGAGTAATGAGTATAGTAATTGTCGTTCTATCGATCATATCTGCATAATATGGTTAATAATATAAGTTAGATTGATAATAGTGAGTGTAATAAATATAGTAATTGTCGTTCTATCGCTCATATTAGCACAATATGGCTAATAACATGAGTTAGATTGATAATAATAAGAGTAATAAGTATAGTAATTGTCGTTCTATCGATCATATAAGCATAATATGGCTAATAATATGAGTTAGAGTGATAATACTAAGAGTAGTGAGTACAGTAATTCTCATTCCATCGATCATATAAGCATAATATGGCTAATAATATGAGTTAGATTGATAATAATAGCAGTAATAAGTACAGTAATTGTCGTTCTATCGATAATATAAGCATAATATGGCTAATAATATGAGTTAGATTGATAACACTAAGAGTAGTGAGTACAGTAATTGTCGTTCTATCGATCATATAAGCATAATATGGCTAATAATATGAGTTAGATTGATAATAATAAGAGTAATAAGTATAGTAATTGTCGTTCTATCGATAATATAAGCATAATATGGCTAATAATACGAGTTAGATTGATAATAATAAGAGTAATAAGTATAGTAATTGTCGTTCTATCGATCATTCAACCATAATATGGCTAATAATATGAGTTAGATTGATAATAATAAGAGTAATAAGTATAGTAATTGTCGTTCTATCGATAATATAAGCATAATATGGCTAATAATATGAGTTAGATTGATAATACTAAGGGTAGTGAGTATAGTAATTCTCGTTCTATCGATCATATAAGCATAATATGGCTAATAATATGAGTTGGATTGATAATAGTAAGAGTAATAAGTATAGTAATTGTCGTTCTATCGATCATATAAGCATAATGTGGCTAATAATATGAGTTAGATTGATAATACTAAGAGTAGTGAGTATAGTAATTCTCATTCTATCGATCATATAAGCATAATATGGCTAATAATATGAGTTGGATTGATAATAGTAAGAGTAATAAGTATAGTAATTGTCGTTCGATCGATCATATCTGCATAATATGGTTAACAATATGAGTTAGATTGATAATAATAAGAGTAATGAGTATAGTAATTGTCGTACTATCGATCATATAAGCATAATATGGCTAATAATGTGAGTTAGATTGATAATAGTGAGTGCAATAAATATAGTAATTGTCGTTCTATCGCTCATATAAGCACAATATGGCTAATAATATGAGTTAGATTGATAATAATAAGAGTAATAAGTATAGTAATTGTCGTTCTCTCGATCATATAAGCATAATATGGCTAATAATATGAGTTAGAGTGATAATACTAAGAGTAGTGAGTATAGTAATTCTCATTCTATCGATCATATAAGCATAATATGGCTAATAATATGAGTTAGAGTGATGATACTAAGAGTAGTGAGTACAGTAATTCTCATTCCATCGATCATATAAGCATAATATGGCTAATAATATGAGTTAGATTGATAATAATAGCAGTAATAAGTACAAAAATTGTCGTTCTATCGATAATATAAGCATAATATGGCTAATAATATGAGTTAGATTGATAATACTAAGAGTAGTGAGTATAGTAATTGTCGTTCTATCGATCATATAAGCATAATATGGCTAATAATATGAGTTAGATTGATAATAATAAGTGTAATAAGTATAGTAATTGTCGTTCTATCGGTCATTTAAGCATAATATGGTTAATAATATGAGTCAGATTGATAATAATAACAGTAATAAGTATAGTAATTGTCGTTCTATCGATAATATAAGCATAATATGGCTAATAATATGAGTTAGATTGATAATACTAAGAGTAGTGAGTATAGTAATTCTCGTTCTATCGATCATATAATCATAATATGGCTAATAATATGAGTTAGATTGATAATACCAAGAGTAGTGAGTATAGTAATTGTCGTTCTATCGATCATATAAGCATAATATGGCTAATAATATGAGTTAGATTGATAATAATAAGAGTAGTAAGTATAGTATTTGTCGTTCTATCGATCATATAAGCATAATATGGCTAATAATACGAGTTAGATTGATAATAATAAGAGTAATAAGTATAGTAATTGTCGTTCTATCGATCATTTAACCATAATATGGCTAATAATATGAGTTAGATTGATAATAATAAGAGTAATAAGTATAGTAATTGTCGTTCTATCGATAATATAAGCATAATATGGCTAATAATATGAGTTAGATTGATAATACTAAGAGTAATAAGTATAGTAATTGTCGTTCTATCGATCATATAAGCATAATATGGCTAATAATATGAGTTAGATTGATAATACTAAGAGTAGTGAGTATAGTAATTCTCATTCTATCGATCATATAAGCATAATATGGCTAATAATATGAGTTAGATAGATAATAATAAGAGTAATGAGTATAGTAATTGTAGTTCTATCGATCATATCTGCATAATATGGTTAATAATATGAGTTACATTCATAATAATAACAGTAACAAGTATAGTAATTGTCGTTCTATCGATCATTTAAGCATAATATGGCTAATAATATGAGTTAGATTGATAATAATAAGAGCAATAAGTATAGTAATTGTCGTTCTATCGATCATATCTGCATAATATGGTTAATAATATGAGTTAGATTGATAATAGTGAGTGTAATAAGTATAGTGAATGTCGTTCTATCGATCATATCAGCATAATATGGGTAATAATATGAGTTGGATTGATAATAATAAGAGTAATGAGTATAGTAATTGTAGTTCTATCGATCATATAAGCATAATATGGCTAATAATATGAGTAAGATTCATAATAATAAGAGTAATAAGTATAGTAATTGTCGTTCTATCGATCATTTAAGCATAATATGGCGAATAATATGAGTTGGGTTGATAAAAATAAGAATAATAAGTATAGTAATTGTCGTTCTATCGATCATATAAGCATAATATGGCTAATAATATGAGTTAGGTTGATAATAATAAGAGTAATAAGTATAGTAAATGTCGTGCTATCGATCATATCTGCATAATATGGTTAATAATATGAGTTAGATTGATAATAGTGAGTGTAATAAGTATAGTAATTGTCGTTCTGTCGATCATATTAGCATAATATGGTTAATAATATGAGTTAGATTGATAATAATAAGAGTAATAAGTATAGTAATTGTCGTTCTATCGATCATATAAGCATAATATGGCTAATAATATGAGTTAGAGTGATGATACTAAGAGTAGTGAGTACAGTAATTCTCATTCCATCGATCATATAAGCATAATATGGCTAATAATATGAGTTAGATTGATAATAATAGCAGTAATAAGTACAGTAATTGTCGTTCTATCGATAATATAAGCATAATATGGCTAATAATATGAGTTAGATTGATAACACTAAGAGTAGTGAGTACAGTAATTGTCGTTCTATCGATCATATAAGCATAATATGGCTAATAATATGAGTTAGATTGATAATAATAAGAGTAATAAGTATAGTAATTGTCGTTCTATCGATAATATAAGCATAATATGGCTAATAATACGAGTTAGATTGATAATAATAAGAGTAATAAGTATAGTAATTGTCGTTCTATCGATCATTCAACCATAATATGGCTAATAATATGAGTTAGATTGATAATAATAAGAGTAATAAGTATAGTAATTGTCGTTCTATCGATAATATAAGCATAATATGGCTAATAATATGAGTTAGATTGATAATACTAAGGGTAGTGAGTATAGTAATTCTCGTTCTATCGATCATATAAGCATAATATGGCTAATAATATGAGTTGGATTGATAATAGTAAGAGTAATAAGTATAGTAATTGTCGTTCTATCGATCATATAAGCATAATGTGGCTAATAATATGAGTTAGATTGATAATACTAAGAGTAGTGAGTATAGTAATTCTCATTCTATCGATCATATAAGCATAATATGGCTAATAATATGAGTTGGATTGATAATAGTAAGAGTAATAAGTATAGTAATTGTCGTTCGATCGATCATATCTGCATAATATGGTTAACAATATGAGTTAGATTGATAATAATAAGAGTAATGAGTATAGTAATTGTCGTACTATCGATCATATAAGCATAATATGGCTAATAATGTGAGTTAGATTGATAATAGTGAGTGCAATAAATATAGTAATTGTCGTTCTATCGCTCATATAAGCACAATATGGCTAATAATATGAGTTAGATTGATAATAATAAGAGTAATAAGTATAGTAATTGTCGTTCTCTCGATCATATAAGCATAATATGGCTAATAATATGAGTTAGAGTGATAATACTAAGAGTAGTGAGTATAGTAATTCTTATTCTATCGATCATATAAGCATAATATGGCTAATAATATGAGTTAGAGTGATGATACTAAGAGTAGTGAGTACAGTAATTCTCATTCCATCGATCATATAAGCATAATATGGCTAATAATATGAGTTAGATTGATAATAATAGCAGTAATAAGTACAAAAATTGTCGTTCTATCGATAATATAAGCATAATATGGCTAATAATATGAGTTAGATTGATAATACTAAGAGTAGTGAGTATAGTAATTGTCGTTCTATCGATCATATAAGCATAATATGGCTAATAATATGAGTTAGATTGATAATAATAAGTGTAATAAGTATAGTAATTGTCGTTCTATCGGTCATTTAAGCATAATATGGCTAATAATATGAGTCAGATTGATAATAATAACAGTAATAAGTATAGTAATTGTCGTTCTATCGATAATATAAGCATAATATGGATAATAATATGAGTTAGATTGATAATACTAAGAGTAGTGAGTATAGTAATTCTCGTTCTATCGATCATATAATCATAATATGGCTAATAATATGAGTTAGATTGATAATACCAAGAGTAGTGAGTATAGTAATTGTCGTTCTATCGATCATATAAGCATAATATGGCTAATAATATGAGTTAGATTGATAATAATAAGAGTAGTAAGTATAGTATTTGTCGTTCTATCGATCATATAAGCATAATATGGCTAATAATACGAGTTAGATTGATAATAATAAGAGTAATAAGTATAGTAATTGTCGTTCTATCGATCATTTAACCATAATATGGCTAATAATATGAGTTAGATTGATAATAATAAGAGTAATAAGTATAGTAATTGTCGTTCTATCGATAATATAAGCATAATATGGCTAATAATATGAGTTAGATTGATAATACTAAGAGTAATAAGTATAGTAATTGTCGTTCTATCGATCATATAAGCATAATATGGCTAATAATATGAGTTAGATTGATAATACTAAGAGTAGTGAGTATAGTAATTCTCATTCTATCGATCATATAAGCATAATATGGCTAATAATATGAGTTAGATAGATAATAATAAGAGTAATGAGTATAGTAATTGTAGTTCTATCGATCATATCTGCATAATATGGTTAATAATATGAGTTACATTCATAATAATAACAGTAACAAGTATAGTAATTGTCGTTCTATCGATCATTTAAGCATAATATGGCTAATAATATGACTTAGATTGATAATAATAAGAGTAATAAGTATAGTAATTGTCGTTCTATCGATCATATCTGCATAATATGGTTAATAATATGAGTTAGATTGATAATAGTGAGTGTAATAAGTATAGTGAATGTCGTTCTATCGATCATATCAGCATAATATGGGTAATAATATGAGTTGGATTGATAATAATAAGAGTAATGAGTATAGTAATTGTAGTTCTATCGATCATATAAGCATAATATGGCTAATAATATGAGTAAGATTCATAATAATAAGAGTAATAAGTATAGTAATTGTCGTTCTATCGATCATTTAAGCATAATATGGCGAATAATATGAGTTGGGTTGATAAAAATAAGAATAATAAGTATAGTAATTGTCGTTCTATCGATCATATAAGCATAATATGGCTAATAATATGAGTTAGGTTGATAATAATAAGAGTAATAAGTATAGTAAATGTCGTGCTATCGATCATATCTGCATAATATGGTTAATAATATGAGTTAGATTGATAATAGTGAGTGTAATAAGTATAGTAATTGTCGTTCTGTCGATCATATTAGCATAATATGGTTAATAATATGAGTTAGATTGATAATAATAAGAGTAATAAGTATAGTAATTGTCGTTCTATCGATCATATAAGCATAATATGGCTAATAATATGAGTTAGAGTGATGATACTAAGAGTAGTGAGTACAGTAATTCTCATTCCATCGATCATATAAGCATAATATGGCTAATAATATGAGTTAGATTGATAATAATAGCAGTAATAAGTACAAAAATTGTCGTTCTATCGATAATATAAGCATAATATGGCTAATAATATGAGTTAGATTGATAATACTAAGAGTAGTGAGTATAGTAATTGTCGTTCTATCGATCATATAAGCACAATATGGCTAATAATATGAGTTAGATTGATAATAATAAGAGTAATGAGTATAGTAATTGTCGCTCTATCGATCATATCTGCATAATATGGTTAATAATATGAGTTAGATTGATAATAGTGAGTGTAATAAATATAGTAATTGTCGTTCTATCGCTCATATTAGCACAATATGGCTAATAACATGAGTTAGATTGATAATAATAAGAGTAATAAGTATAGTAATTGTCGTTCTATCGATCATATAAGCATAATATGGCTAATAATATGAGTTAGAGTGATAATACTAAGAGTAGTGAGTACAGTAATTCTCATTCCATCGATCATATAAGCATAATATGGCTAATAATATGAGTTAGATTGATAATAATAGCAGTAATAAGTACAGTAATTGTCGTTCTATCGATAATATAAGCATAATATGGCTAATAATATGAGTTAGATTGATAACACTAAGAGTAGTGAGTACAGTAATTGTCGTTCTATCGATCATATAAGCATAATATGGCTAATAATATGAGTTAGATTGATAATAATAAGAGTAATAAGTATAGTAATTGTCGTTCTATCGATAATATAAGCATAATATGGCTAATAATACGAGTTAGATTGATAATAATAAGAGTAATAAGTATAGTAATTGTCGTTCTATCGATCATTTAACCATAATATGTCTAATAATATGAGTTAGATTGATAATAATAAGAGTAATAAGTATAGTAATTGTCGTTCTATCGATAATATAAGCATAATATGGCTAATAATATGAGTTAGATTGATAATACTAAGGGTAGTGAGTATAGTAATTCTCGTTCTATCGATCATATAAGCATAATATGGCTAATAATATGAGTTGGATTGATAATAGTAAGAGTAATAAGTATAGTAATTGTCGTTCTATCGATCATATAAGCATAATGTGGCTAATAATATGAGTTAGATTGATAATACTAAGAGTAGTGAGTATAGTAATTCTCATTCTATCGATCATATAAGCATAATATGGCTAATAATATGAGTTGGATTGATAATAGTAAGAGTAATGAGTATAGTAATTGTAGTTCTATCGATCATATAAGCATAATATGGCTAATAATATGAGTAAGATTCATAATAATAAGAGTAATAAGTATAGTAATTGTCGTTCTATCGATCATTTAAGCATAATATGGCGAATAATATGAGTTGGGTTGATAAAAATAAGAATAATAAGTACAGTAATTGTCGTTCTATCGATCATATAAGCATAATATGGCTAATAATATGAGTTAGGTTGATAATAATAAGAGTAATAAGTATAGTAAATGTCGTGCTATCGATCATATCTGCATAATATGGTTAATAATATGAGTTAGATTGATAATAGTGAGTGTAATAAGTATAGTAATTGTCGTTCGATCGATCATATCTGCATAATATGGTTAACAATATGAGTTAGATTGATAATAATAAGAGTAATGAGTATAGTAATTGTCGTACTATCGATCATATAAGCATAATATGGCTAATAATGTGAGTTAGATTGATAATAGTGAGTGCAATAAATATAGTAATTGTCGTTCTATCGCTCATATAAGCACAATATGGCTAATAATATGAGTTAGATTGATAATAATAAGAGTAATAAGTATAGTAATTGTCGTTCTCTCGATCATATAAGCATAATATGGCTAATAATATGAGTTAGAGTGATAATACTAAGAGTAGTGAGTATAGTAATTCTCATTCTATCGATCATATAAGCATAATATGGCTAATAATATGAGTTAGATTGATAATAATAACAGTAATAAGTATAGTAATTGTCGTTCTATCGATAATATAAGCATAATATGGCTAATAATATGAGTTAGATTCATAATAATAAGAGTAATAAGTATAGTAATTGTCGTTCTATCGATCATGTAAGCATAATATGGCTAATAATATGAGTTAGATTTATAATAATAAGAGTAATAAGTATAGTAATTGTCGTTCTATCGATCATATAAGCACAATATGGCTAATAATATGAGTTAGATTGATAATAATAAGAGTAATAAGTATAGTAATTGTCGTTATATCGATCATATAAGCATAATATGGCTAATAATATGAGTTAGATTGATAATAATAAGTGTAATAAGTATAGTAATTGTCGTTCTATCGGTCATTTAAGCATAATATGGCTAATAATATGAGTCAGATTGATAATAATAACAGTAATAAGTATAGTAATTGTCGTTCTATCCATAATATAAGCATAATATGGCTAATAATATGAGTTAGATTGATAATACTAAGAGTAGTGAGTATAGTAATTCTCGTTCTATCGATTATATAATCATAATATGGCTCATAATATGAGTTAGATTGATAATACTAAGAGTAGTGAGTATAGTAATTGTCGTTCTATCGATCATATAAGCATAATATGGTTAATAATATGAGTTAGATTGATAATAGTGAGTGTAATAAATATAGTAATTGTCGTTCTATCGCTCATATAAGCACAATATGGCTAATAATACGAGTTAGATTGATAATAATAGCAGTAATAAGTACAAAAATTGTCGTTCTATCGATAATATAAGCATAATATGGCTAATAATATGAGTTAGATTGATAATACTAAGAGTAGTGAGTATAGTAATTGTCGTTCTATCGATCATATAAGCACAATATGGCTAATAATATGAGTTAGATTGATAATAATAAGAGTAATGAGTATAGTAATTGTCGCTCTATCGATCATATCTGCATAATATGGTTAATAATATGAGTTAGATTGATAATAGTGAGTGTAATAAATATAGTAATTGTCGTTCTATCGCTCATATTAGCACAATATGGCTAATAACATGAGTTAGATTGATAATAATAAGAGTAATAAGTATAGTAATTGTCGTTCTATCGATCATATAAGCATAATATGGCTAATAATATGAGTTAGAGTGATAATACTAAGAGTAGTGAGTACAGTAATTCTCATTCCATCGATCATATAAGCATAATATGGCTAATAATATGAGTTAGATTGATAATAATAGCAGTAATAAGTACAGTAATTGTCGTTCTATCGATAATATAAGCATAATATGGCTAATAATATGAGTTAGATTGATAACACTAAGAGTAGTGAGTACAGTAATTGTCGTTCTATCGATCATATAAGCATAATATGGCTAATAATATGAGTTAGATTGATAATAATAAGAGTAATAAGTATAGTAATTGTCGTTCTATCGATAATATAAGCATAATATGGCTAATAATACGAGTTAGATTGATAATAATAAGAGTAATAAGTATAGTAATTGTCGTTCTATCGATCATTTAACCATAATATGTCTAATAATATGAGTTAGATTGATAATAATAAGAGTAATAAGTATAGTAATTGTCGTTCTATCGATAATATAAGCATAATATGGCTAATAATATGAGTTAGATTGATAATACTAAGGGTAGTGAGTATAGTAATTCTCGTTCTATCGATCATATAAGCATAATATGGCTAATAATATGAGTTGGATTGATAATAGTAAGAGTAATAAGTATAGTAATTGTCGTTCTATCGATCATATAAGCATAATGTGGCTAATAATATGAGTTAGATTGATAATACTAAGAGTAGTGAGTATAGTAATTCTCATTCTATCGATCATATAAGCATAATATGGCTAATAATATGAGTTGGATTGATAATAGTAAGAGTAATGAGTATAGTAATTGTAGTTCTATCGATCATATAAGCATAATATGGCTAATAATATGAGTAAGATTCATAATAATAAGAGTAATAAGTATAGTAATTGTCGTTCTATCGATCATTTAAGCATAATATGGCGAATAATATGAGTTGGGTTGATAAAAATAAGAATAATAAGTACAGTAATTGTCGTTCTATCGATCATATAAGCATAATATGGCTAATAATATGAGTTAGGTTGATAATAATAAGAGTAATAAGTATAGTAAATGTCGTGCTATCGATCATATCTGCATAATATGGTTAATAGTATGAGTTAGATTGATAATAGTGAGTGTAATAAGTATAGTAATTGTCGTTCGATCGATCATATCTGCATAATATGGTTAACAATATGAGTTAGATTGATAATAATAAGAGTAATGAGTATAGTAATTGTCGTACTATCGATCATATAAGCATAATATGGCTAATAATGTGAGTTAGATTGATAATAGTGAGTGCAATAAATATAGTAATTGTCGTTCTATCGCTCATATAAGCACAATATGGCTAATAATATGAGTTAGATTGATAATAATAAGAGTAATAAGTATAGTAATTGTCGTTCTCTCGATCATATAAGCATAATATGGCTAATAATATGAGTTAGAGTGATAATACTAAGAGTAGTGAGTATAGTAATTCTCATTCTATCGATCATATAAGCATAATATGGCTAATAATATGAGTTAGATTGATAATAATAACAGTAATAAGTATAGTAATTGTCGTTCTATCGATAATATAAGCATAATATGGCTAATAATATGAGTTAGATTCATAATAATAAGAGTAATAAGTATAGTAATTGTCGTTCTATCGATCATGTAAGCATAATATGGCTAATAATATGAGTTAGATTTATAATAATAAGTGTTCGAGACGAATTATATAGTTCTCAAATTCGAAAATAAACAGACGAGCGGTACCGTTGGACTGTCGTCACCCCCTTCCCCGTGCTCCTCAGGTATCACGGGTGGACCGAGTAGCTCGTCGCCTGGGGGGTGCGGGGAAGCGATGTCCTATTGTCTCTTGACAATAGGCGGCAGTTCAACCGTATCTCGCGACCTGCGATAATCAGATTAAGAGTGTTCATTTTCGTTTTTCCCCGAATTCCCTTCGGCTTTGCCTTTCCGGCCAAATTCCCCCCTTTGTCCGTGTGTTTACAGATCACCGCGGTTAGGGTTATCTTAATCCCGGGAAGTGCATATGTGCATATTATAAAGAAACCGTTGCATTACCAGTCAACAGATTCGACCCGAAAAGTTACGGGAAATCTAAGACAATTTTTGGTCCTTCGAGCCGGATAGGCGATATCCGGCGCATTCCCGATTAAATGACCATCTAAACACCGACGATTTTCCTCCGGAGTCGTCCTACTCGCGACCGTTAAATCCGTTGATATCACGCAACCCGTTTGATACGTGTAGTGCAGTGCAAGTGAGTGGTCTTGCCCCGGTTTAACGGAACGCTTTAAACAAACCAAACTTGATTAGTGTAAGTTTTGTTAATAGTTTATTTGTGTGGTTTAATTACATTTTTGTGTGAACGTTTTGCGAACATTTGAACTCATTTGAACAGTGTCGGTTGAACGGTTACGGGCTCGATCCTCCGTGTGTTGACCTTTTTTTTTCTCTGACTCTTCGTTACCTCGCGTGTGTTTACCATGGCTCCAGCTGTGGCGGAGTTGCTGCAAAGCCAAGCGGATTTGTTTACTCGCATCGACAATTTCAAACGTAACACCGACAAGTTAGGGAAGGATAACCTGACTGTCACTGTTTTGAAATCACGACAGCGCCTTCTCAACTCTTACTGGGAGAAGTTTACTAATAATCACGATGCAATTGTGCGTCTACCGGAATCCAAGGCGACCGAATACACCGCGAAAGGGGTTTACGATGAAGTGGAGGCGCAATTTGTGCTTCGCGATTCAGAATTGAGCGATCTGATAGCCGCTGCAGAGCGTGCCAATGGGACCAGTGCATCTTCGGGCCCGTCAGCTGCAGTACACAAATCCCCGGAAGTGGTACTCCCGCCGATCACCTTGCCGACTTTCTCAGGAGAAACGCTCGAATGGGAATCGTTTCGCGACCGGTTCCGATCGTTAATCCACGACAATGATCGTCTGTCGGAACTTCAGAAGCTCCAATACCTCAAGGGAGCGTTGCGAGGCGAAGCGGCAAGGGTGGTGGAGGCCACGCCAACTATGGAAGGCTGTTATGCAGGTGCGTTTGAATCACTCGAACGTCGATTCGGTAACCCGCGCATGCTGTCGGCTGCCCATCTTCGTCGGTTAATCCACAGCAAGGCGATCAGCAAGGCAACTCCTCAGGACTTCAAACGAATTCTTGACGAATTTCGAGGGTCGCGCCTTGCTCTGAAGGCCCTGGGCAGGCCGGTGGATCATTGGAACGAGCTGTTCGTTCACCTGCTCTCAGAGAAGCTCGACACGGCCACGCGGATATCCTGGGAATCTTCGTTGGATGATCCCACGAGAGTTCCAGCTTTCGAGGATTTGGAGAAGTACCTGGAAACTCGTGTCCACGCTCTCAGCTTCGCGCAAGAACGGGATCGATCGTCTCCATCTGTCACCGTCAAGGATCAAAAACGCCCGGCTACTATCACCCCCCGGGAGCGGTCTGCCCTTGCAGTGCAGGTAGCCAACGAGCCCACGCCGAAGTCGAAGACAGGTCGCGTCTGCCCAAAGTGCTCCGGCCCTCATCAACTGGGTTTTTGCCCCCGGTTCAAGGCTCTCAACCCCTTGGAACGGAGAGACTTCGTGGATGCACATGCGCTCTGTAGCTCGTGTTTGAGCCCTGGACATACTACGAAGTCATGCAAATCATCGTACCGGTGCATGGCCTGTCAAGGGACTCATCATACGTTATTGCACGATGCCTACCTTCGCAACACGACGTCATCCATCGGCGCTTCGGGATGCTCGGCAGGACCCTCGACATCTGCGTCCACATACGCCGTGCGATCGCATAGCAAGGTGTTGCTCGCGACCGCTCAAGTGCGTATGACCTCACCAAGTGGTCTCAGTGTTTCGACCCGTGCGCTGCTCGATCCTGGTTCGGAAACGTCGTTCGTGAGTGAACGTCTTGCTCAAACACTGCGACTAAAAAGGAAGACCGTGCATGTTACTCTGAGGGGATTGGACGAACAGCCTCTGGGGGAGATTCATCACGAAGTGCAAGTGTGGCTTACCTCCGACAAGGATCCGGCATTCCAAATTCGGATGGAAGCTCTCGTCACCAGGAAAGTGACCTCCCACACACCGTCGCTGCCCCTGGACTCTGCATGTTGGGACTACCTCAAGGGATTCCCATTGGCTGACGAGAACTTCAGGGTACCATCTCGAGTCGATGCTCTCCTGGGCGCTGACGTGTGCGGATTCCTGTTTCTGGAGAATCGCGTGGGTCCACCAGGTGTTCCTCCGCTAGTGCGGACTCCTTTTGGCTGGGCTCCGCTGGGACCAGTCCAAGCCTCGTCTACAACGACCAGATCAGATCAATCGAGGATCCTGCACGTCCGTCGAGATGACGATCTACATACCTCGCTGCAGCGCTTCTGGGAGATCGAAAACGTTCCGACGACAGCGCCCTTGCACCCCTCCGAGATCCAGTGCGAGGAACATTTTTCGAACACTCACTCGAGGGACGGTACGGGACGTTATGTGGTACGTTTGCCATTCTTCTCTCAACCGATCGAAGATGTAGGGGTGACACGAGTAACAGCCACCCGGATGCTGCTAGCATCGGAACGGCGCCGAGAACGTGACCCGCGTCTCCGGGAGAGGTACGCTGCATTCCTCGACGAGTACCTAAAATTGGGCCACATGGAACCGGTCACCGACCCATCCAGGATATCGCCACGCTGCAGTTATTTACCTCACCACGGCGTATGGAAAGGAGATGGCGACGATGCGAAGATTCGCGTCGTTTTCAATGCATCGTGTGTTTCCACGGGTAGGTCATCGCTTAATTCGGTTTTGTTGCCAGGTCCCAAACTGCAGAGTGAGTTATGGATGGTCCTCACACGCTGGAGACTTTTCCGATGTGCTTTTTCTGCGGATATTGTTAAAATGTTCCGTCAGATACGAGTACACCCCGAAGATCGTGATTGGCAACGCATTGTATGGAGACCATCACCCACCGAGGAAGTGCGGGACTTCCGTCTTACAACGGTCACGTACGGAACCACCCCCGCACCCTTTCTGGCTCTTCGGGTTCTCCAGCAGCTCGCCGATGATGAGGGCGAACGTTTCCCACGAGGAGCGGAAGCGTTGCGACATCACTCATACGTCGACGATATCCTGGCTGGAGCGGATAACGTCCAAGAAGCAGAGGAAGTCCGACACCAGCTGGTGGAGCTTCTCACGGCGGGCGGTTTCCCCCTGGATAAGTGGGCGGTCAATTTCGACACTGCGATGTTTGGCAATCTCTCTACAGAGAAATTGTTGCAGGTCAATGACACTGTAGGGGCTTTAGGACTTCGATGGGATCCCAAGGCCGACTTACTCACGTTGCGAAGCTACCGACCAGTTGAGGAAACCTCTAAGACATCGTGGACTAAGCGCGAGGTCGTCTCCGAAACGGCCCGTCTATTCGATCCCATGGGATGGTTCGCTCCAGTTTTGATTCGGGCCAAGGTGCTGATCCAGGATCTCTGGCTTGCTGCTCTGGACTGGGACGAACCGTTAACGAAGACCATCGACAAGAACTGGGCTAACTTTCGACGTGATTTGGAGCGTTTGGAGGTCTTGAAAATCCCTCGCTGGACGGGCTCAGTATCCGAGGATGCCTTGGAGCTCCACGCGTTTTGTGATGCTTCCGAACGAGCGTACGCAGCCGCTATTTACCTGCGAGTTCCGCATTCGCATACGGCCGCTGACGTACATCTTCTGGTCTGTAAGACGAAGGTCGCCCCTACGAAACAGCAGAGTGTGCCTCGGCTCGAGCTTTGCGGGGCACAACTCTTAGCGCGACTCGTCACTGCCGTTCGGAACTGTCTTCAACCCCGCTCTGTTCGGCTGTATGCTTGGACAGATGCGGCTGTCGTTCTAGCGTGGCTCCAAGGACATGCTTCGCGGTGGAAGCCCTTCGTGGCCCACCGAGTCGCGGAGATCCATGGTCTTCTCCCAGAGGTGCAGTGGAGGCATGTGCGGACTTCTAACAATCCCGCAGATTTGGCGACCAGAGGCCTGTCCTACAACGAATTAGAGGGAAATCAATTATGGTGGTACGGACCCACGTTTTTGAGGAATCGTCCTGAACATTGGGAAAAGTCGTCAGTAACGATACCTGGAGACGTGCCGGAACAACGATCCATTATGCTGCACCTCTCCGTGACTCGGATGGAGCCCAACGAGCTACTGGAGCGATGGTCATCTTTCACACGCCTAGTCAGGGTCACCGCATACCTCCGACGATATATCCACAACTGTCGATCTTCTTCCTCTCGTCGAGGTGGTTTCTTGTCAGCGCAGGAGCTCGAAGAGGCTCGTCTTCTACTGTGTCGCTTGAGCCAAGCTGACACTTTTGTGGAGGAGATTAAGCGCCTGAAATCAGGTAAACCGCCTTTGACTTCTTCGTCACTTTACGCTTTAAATCCGTTTTTAGACGAAGCAGGAGTCTTGCGCGTGGGTGGCCGGCTTTCAAACGCCCCGTTATCCAGAGATCAGCGTCACCCCATCATCATTCACAAACGATCGCCGTTGGCCACTCTCATAATTCGAGCTGCGCACGAAAGAACGCTCCATGGAGGACTGGATTTAACTCGTTGCACTCTCATGCAGGAGTATTGGATACCCAGAGGAAGGAGCTTGATTAAAAAAATCCTCCGACATTGCCTCCGGTGCATTCGACAGCGAGGTACCACTGGTCAACAACGGATGGGAGATATTCCTCCGTGCAGACTCCGCCCGGCGAGAGCATTTGCACGAAGTGGCATCGACTACGCAGGGCCGATTATGCTTCGTCTTGCCAAAGGGAGAGGACAAAGGACAACGAAGGGATATCTAGCCGTCTTCGTCTGCCTGGTCACTAAGGCGGTTCATCTAGAAGTTGTCTCCGATTTGACAACCTCCGCCTTCATCGCGGCGTTTCAACGCTTTGTGGCTCGTCGTGGTCGCTGCGTGCAACTTTTGAGTGACAACGCCACGACGTTCCGAGGATCGAACCAGGAGCTCGGGAGACGTTTTCGAGCAGCCGCAGCGTTCTACAAGGACACAGCCGAACAACTGGCCAACGACGGGACGGAGTGGAAATTTATTCCCCCGTACGCTCCTCACTTCGGGGGTTTATGGGAGGCAGCGGTAAAATCAGCAAAGACTCACCTGCGACGTTCCATCGGCGAACACATCCTGACGTTCGAAGAGTTGTCCACGCTGATGTGTCGCATTGAAGCCTGTCTCAACTCACGTCCTCTATGTCCACTGTCCGATGACCCGTCCGACCTCGAGGCACTCACTCCCGCACACTTAGTAATCGGAGAGTCACTGTGCGCGGTTCCCGAACCCGGAGATCCTTCCCCTCATACCTCAGCAATTTCTCGGTGGCACTTAATAACGCGTATTCGCGATTTATTTTGGTTTAGGTGGAGCAAGGAGTATATTGCGCAACTCCATCAGCGTCCAAAATGGCGGACACAGCGTCCTAACCTCGAAGAAGGCGCGTTCGTGCTCGTGAAAAACGAGCTCACCCCACCAACGAAATGGCCGATGGGACGCGTGACCAAGGTACACACAGGTCCGGATGGCTTGGTACGCGTGGCGGAAGTTCGTATGGGAAACAAAGAAGCAACGAGGGCTCTTACAAAACTGGTGCCGCTACCACTCGATGTCCCGTGTTAGAGCTATTCCTTCACGGCGGGCGGCACGCGACGATCTGATCGGCAATCTTCCACCACCACCGAGCGGATCGCCGAACCGACTTCGTATTTCGTCGCCAGCGACGAGGCGGGCGGCATGTTCGAGACGAATTATATAGTTCTCAAATTCGAAAATAAACAGACGAGCGGTACCGTTGGACTGTCGTCACCCCCTTCCCCGTGCTCCTCAGGTATCACGGGTGGACCGAGTAGCTCGTCGCCTGGGGGGTGCGGGGAAGCGAGGTCCTATTGTCTCTTGACAATAGGCGGCAGTTCAACCGTATCTCGCGACCTGCGATAATCAGATTAAGAGTGTTCATTTTCGTTTTTCCCCGAATTCCCTTCGGCTTTGCCTTTCCGGCCAAATTCCCCCCTTTGTCCGTGTGTTTACAGATCACCGCGGTTAGGGTTATCTTAATCCCGGGAAGTGCATATGTGCATATTATAAAGAAACCGTTGCATTACCAGTCAACAGATTCGACCCGAAAAGTTACGGGAAATCTAAGACAATAAGAGTAATAAGTATAGTAATTGTCGTTCTATCGATCATATAAGCACAATATGGCTAATAATATGAGTTAGATTGATAATAATAAGAGTAATAAGTATAGTAATTGTCGTTATATCGATCATATAAGCATAATATGGCTAATAATATGAGTTAGATTGATAATAATAAGTGTAATAAGTATAGTAATTGTCGTTCTATCGGTCATTTAAGCATAATATGGCTAATAATATGAGTCAGATTGATAATAATAACAGTAATAAGTATAGTAATTGTCGTTCTATCCATAATATAAGCATAATATGGCTAATAATATGAGTTAGATTGATAATACTAAGAGTAGTGAGTATAGTAATTCTCGTTCTATCGATTATATAATCATAATATGGCTCATAATATGAGTTAGATTGATAATACTAAGAGTAGTGAGTATAGTAATTGTCGTTCTATCGATCATATAAGCATAATATGGTTAATAATATGAGTTAGATTGATAATAGTGAGTGTAATAAATATAGTAATTGTCGTTCTATCGCTCATATAAGCACAATATGGCTAATAATATGAGTTAGATTGATAATAATAAGTGTAATAAGTATAGTAATTGTCGTTCTATCGATCATAATTGCATAATATGGTTAATAATATGAGTTAGATTGATAATAATAAGAGCAATGAGTATAGTAATTGTCGTACTATCGATCATATAGGCATAATATGGCTAATAATATGAGTTAGATTGATAATAATAAGTGTAAAAAGTAGAGTAATTGTCGTTCGATCGATTATATCTGCATAATATGGTTAACAATATGTGTTAGATTGATAATAATAAGAGTAATGAGTATAGTAATTGTCGTTCTATCGCTCATGTAAGCACAATATGGCTAATAATATGAGTTAGATTGATAATAATAAGTGTAATAAGTATAGTAATTGTCGTTCTATCGGTCATTTAAGCATAATATGGCTAATAATATGAGTCAGATTCATAATAATAACAGTAATAAGTATAGTAATTGTCGTTCTATCGATAATATAAGCATAATATGGCAAATAATATGAGTTAGATTGATAATACCAAGAGTAGTGAGTATAGTAATTGTCGTTCTATCGATCATATAAGCATAATATGGCTAATAATATGAGTTAGATTGATAATAATAAGAGTAGTAAGTATAGTATTTGTCGTTCTATCGATCATATAAGCATAATGTGGCTAATAATATGAGTTAGATTGATAATACTAAGAGTAGTGAGTATAGTAATTCTCATTCTATCGATCATATAAGCATAATATGGCTAATAATATGAGTTGGATTGATAATAGTAAGAGTAATAAGTATAGTAATTGTCGTTCGATCGATCATATCTGCATAATATGGTTAACAATATGAGTTAGATTGATAATAATAAGAGTAATGAGTATAGTAATTGTCGTACTATCGATCATATAAGCATAATATGGCTAATAATGTGAGTTAGATTGATAATAGTGAGTGCAATAAATATAGTAATTGTCGTTCTATCGCTCATATAAGCACAATATGGCTAATAATATGAGTTAGATTGATAATAATAAGAGTAATAAGTATAGTAATTGCCGTTCTCTCGATCATATAAGCATAATATGGCTAATAATATGAGTTAGAGTGATAATACTAAGAGTAGTGAGTATAGTAATTCTCATTCTATCGATCATATAAGCATAATATGGCTAATAATATGAGTTAGATTGATAATAATAACAGTAATAAGTATAGTAATTGTCGTTCTATCGATAATATAAGCATAATATGGCTAATAATATGAGTTAGATTCATAATAATAAGAGTAATAAGTATAGTAATTGTCGTTCTATCGATCATGTAAGCATAATATGGCTAATAATATGAGTTAGATTTATAATAATAAGAGTAATAAGTATAGTAATTGTCGTTCTATCGATCATATAAGCACAATATGGCTAATAATATGAGTTAGATTGATAATAATAAGAGTAATAAGTATAGTAATTGTCGTTATATCGATCATATAAGCATAATATGGCTAATAATATGAGTTAGATTGATAATAATAAGTGTAATAAGTATAGTAATTGTCGTTCTATCGGTCATTTAAGCATAATATGGCTAATAATATGAGTCAGATTGATAATAATAACAGTAATAAGTATAGTAATTGTCGTTCTATCCATAATATAAGCATAATATGGCTAATAATATAAGTTAGATTGATAATACTAAGAGTAGTGAGTATAGTAATTCTCGTTCTATCGATCATATAATCATAATATGGCTAATAATATGAGTTAGATTGATAATACTAAGAGTAGTGAGTATAGTAATTGTCGTTCTATCGATCATATAAGCATAATATGGTTAATAATATGAGTTAGATTGATAATAGTGAGTGTAATGAATATAGTAATTGTCGTTCTATCGCTCATATAAGCACAATATGGCTAATAATATGAGTTAGGTTGATAATAATAAGTGTAATAAGTATAGTAATTGTCGTTCTATCGATCATAATTGCATAATATGGTTAATAATATGAGTTAGATTGATAATAATAAGAGCAATGCGTATAGTAATTGTCGTACTATCGATCATATAGGCATAATATGGCTAATAATATGAGTTAGATTGATAATAATAAGTGTAAAAAGTAGAGTAATTGTCGTTCGATCGATTATATCTGCATAATATGGTTAACAATATGTGTTAGATTGATAATAATAAGAGTAATGAGTATAGTAATTGTCGTTCTATCGCTCATATAAGCACAATATGGCTAATAATATGAGTTAGATTGATAATAATAAGTGTAATATGTATAGTAATTGTCGTTCTATCGGTCATTTAAGCATAATATGGCTAATAATATGAGTCAGATTCATAATAATAACAGTAATAAGTATAGTAATTGTCGTTCTATCGATAATATAAGCATAATATGGCTAATAATATGAGTTAGATTGATAATACCAAGAGTAGTGAGTATAGTAATTGTCGTTCTATCGATCATATAAGCATAATATGGCTAATAATATGAGTTAGATTGATAATAATAAGAGTAGTAAGTATAGTATTTGTCGTTCTATCGATCATATAAGCATAATATGGCTAATAATACGAGTTAGATTGATAATAATAAGAGTAATAAGTATAGTAATTGTCGTTCTATCGATCATTTAACCATAATATGGCTAATAATATGAGTTAGATTGATAATAATAAGAGTAATAAGTATAGTAATTGTCGTTCTATCGATAATATAAACATAATATGGCTAATAATATGAGTTAGATTGATAATACTAAGAGTAATAAGTATAGTAATTGTCGTTCTATCGATCATATAAGCATAATATGGCTAATAATATGAGTTAGATTGATAATACTAAGAGTAGTGAGTATAGTAATTCTCATTCTATCGATCATATAAGCATAATATGGCTAATAATATGAGTTAGATAGATAATAATAAGAGTAATGAGTATAGTAATTGTAGTTCTATCGATCATATCTGCATAATATGGTTAATAATATGAGTTAGATTCATAATAATAACAGTAACAAGTATAGTAATTGTCGTTCTATCGATCATTTAAGCATAATATGGCTAATAATATGAGTTACATTGATAATAATAAGAGTAATAAGTATAGTAATTGTCGTTCTATCGGTCATTTAAGCATAATATGGCGAATAATATGAGTTGGGTTGATAAAACTAAGAATAATAAGTATAGTAACTGTCGTTCTATCGATCATATAAGCATAATATGGTTAATAATATGAGTTAGAATGATAATAATAAGAGTAATAAGTATAGTAATTGTCGTTCTATCGATCATATCTGCATAATATGGTTAATAATATGAGTTAGATTGATAATAGTGAGTGTAATAAGTATAGTGAATGTCGTTCTATCGATCATATCAGCATAATATGGGTAATAATATGAGTTGGATTGATAATAATAAGTGTAATAAGTATAGTAATTGTCGTTCTATCGATCATAATTGCATAATATGGTTAATAATATGAGTTAGATTGATAATAATAAGAGCAATGAGTATAGTAATTGTCGTACTATCGATCATATAGGCATAATATGGCTAATAATATGAGTTAGATTGATAATAATAAGTGTAAAAAGTAGAGTAATTGTCGTTCGATCGATTATATCTGCATAATATGGTTAACAATATGTGTTAGATTGATAATAATAAGAGTAATGAGTATAGTAATTGTCGTTCTATCGCTCATATAAGCACAATATGGCTAATAATATGAGTTAGATTGATAATAATAAGTGTAATAAGTATAGTAATTGTCGTTCTATCGGTCATTTAAGCATAATATGGCTAATAATATGAGTCAGATTCATAATAATAACAGTAATAAGTATAGTAATTGTCGTTCTATCGATAATATAAGCATAATATGGCTAATAATATGAGTTAGATTGATAATACCAAGAGTAGTGAGTATAGTAATTGTCGTTCTATCGATCATATAAGCATAATATGGCTAATAATATGAGTTAGATTGATAATAATAAGAGTAGTAAGTATAGTATTTGTCGTTCTATCGATCATATAAGCATAATATGGCTAATAATACGAGTTAGATTGATAATAATAAGAGTAATAAGTATAGTAATTGTCGTTCAATCGATCATTTAACCATAATATGGCTAATAATATGAGTTAGATTGATAATAATAAGAGTAATAAGTATAGTAATTGTCGTTCTATCGATAATATAAGCATAATATGGCTAATAATATGAGTTAGATTGATAATACTAAGAGTAATAAGTATAGTAATTGTCGTTCTATCGATCATATAAGCATAATATGGCTAATAATATGAGTTAGATTGATAATACTAAGAGTGGTGAGTATAGTAATTCTCATTCTATCGATCATATAAGCATAATATGGCTAATAATATGAGTTAGATAGATAATAATAAGAGTAATGAGTATAGTAATTGTAGTTCTATCGATCATATCTGCATAATATGGTTAATAATATGAGTTAGATTCATAATAATAACAGTAACAAGTATAGTAATTGTCGTTCTATCGATCATTTAAGCATAATATGGCTAATAATATGAGTTAGATTGATAATAATAAGAGTAATAAGTATAGTAATTGTCGTTCTATCGGTCATTTAAGCATAATATGGCGAATAATATGAGTTGGGTTGATAAAACTAAGAATAATAAGTATAGCAACTGTCGTTCTATCGATCATATAAGCATAATATGGTTAATAATATGAGTTAGAATGATAATAATAAGAGTAATAAGTATAGTAATTGTCGTTCTATCGATCATATAAGCATAATATGGCTAATAATATGAGTAAGATTCATAATAATAAGAGTAATAAGTATAGTAATTGTCGTTCTATCGATCATATCTGCATAATATGGTTAATAATATGAGTTAGATTGATAATAGTGAGTGTAATAAGTATAGTGAATGTCGTTCTATCGATCATATCAGCATAATATGGGTAATAATATGAGTTGGATTGATAATAATAAGAGTAATGAGTATAGTAATTGTAGTTCTATCGATCATATAAGCATAATATGGCTAATAATATGAGTAAGATTCATAATAATAAGAGTAATAAGTATAGTAATTGTCGTTCTATCGATCATTTAAGCATAATATGGCGAATAATATGAGTTGGGTTGATAAAAATAAGAATAATAAGTATAGTAATTGTCGTTCTATCGATCATATAAGCATAATATGGCTAATAATATGAGTTAGGTTGATAATAATAAGAGTAATAAGTATAGTAAATGTCGTGCTATCGATCATATCTGCATAATATGGTTAATAATATGAGTTAGATTCATATTAATAACAGTAATAAGTATAGTAATTGTCGTTCTATCGATCATATAAGCATAATATGGCTAATAATATGAGTTAGACAGATAATAATAAGAGTAATGAGTATAGTAATTGTAGTTCTATCGATCATATCTGCATAATATGGTTAATAATATGAGTTAGATTCATATTAATAACAGTAATAAGTATAGTAATTGTCGTTCTATCGATAATATAACCATAATATGGCTAATAATATGAGTTAGATTGATAATACTAAGAGTAGTGAGTATAGTAATTCTCGTTCTATCGATCATATAAGCATAATATCGCTAATAATATGAGTTAGATTGATAATAATAAGAGTAATAAGTACAGTAATTGTCGTTCTATCGATCATATAAGCATAATAAGGCTAATAATATGAGTTAGAGTGATAATACTAAGAGTAGTGAGTATAGTAATTCTCATTCTATCGATCATATAAGCATAATATGACTAATAATATGAGTTAGATTGATAATAATAAGAGTAATAAGTATAGTAATTGTCGTTCTCTCGATCATATAAGCATAATATGGCTAATAATATGAGTTAGATTGATAATAATAACAGTAATAAGTATAGTAATTGTCGTTCTATCGATAATATAAGCATAATATGGCTAATAATATGAGTTAGATTCATAATAATAAGAGTAATAAGTATAGTAATTGTCGTTCTATCGATCATATAAGCATAATATGGCTAATAATATGAGTTAGATTTATAATAATAAGAGTAATAAGTATAGTAATTGTCGTTCTATCGATCATATAAGCACAATATGGCTAATAATATGAGTTAGATTGATAATAATAAGAGTAATAAGTATAGTAATTGTCGTTATATCGATCATATAAGCATAATATGGCTAATAATATGAGTTAGATTGATAATAATAAGTGTAATAAGTATAGTAATTGTCGTTCTATCGGTCATTTAAGCATAATATGGCTAATAATATGAGTCAGATTGATAATAATAACAGTAATAAGTATAGTAATTGTCGTTCTATCGATAATATAAGCATAATATGGCTAATAATATGAGTTAGATTGATAATACTAAGAGTAGTGAGTATAGTAATTCTCGTTCTATCGATCATATAATCATAATATGGCTAATAATATGAGTTAGATTGATAATACTAAGAGTAGTGAGTATAGTAATTGTCGTTCTATCGATCATATAAGCATAATATGGCTAATAATATGAGTTAGAGTGATAATACTAAGAGTAGTGAGTATAGTAATTCTCATTCTATCGATCATATAACCATAATATGGCTAATAGCATGAGTTAGATTGATAATAATAAGAGTAATGAGTATAGTAATTTTCGTTCTATCGATCATATCTGCATAATATGGTTAATAATATGAGTTAGATTGATAATAGTGAGTGTAATAAATATAGTAATTGTCGTTCTATCGCTCATATAAGCACAATATGGCTAATAATATGAGTTAGATAGATAATAATAAGAGTAATGAGTATAGTAATTGTAGTTCTATCGATCATATCTGCATAATATGGTTAATAATATGAGTTAGATTCATAATAATAACAGTAACAAGTATAGTAATTGTCGTTCTATCGATCATTTAAGCATAATATGGCTAATAATATGAGTTAGATTGATAATAATAAGAGTAATAAGTATAGTAATTGTCGTTCTATCGATCATATCTGCATAATATGGTTAATAATATGAGTTAGATTGATAATAGTGAGTGTAATAAGTATAGTGAATGTCGTTCTATCGATCATATCAGCATAATATGGGTAATAATATGAGTTGGATTGATAATAATAAGAGTAATGAGTATAGTAATTGTAGTTCTATCGATCATATAAGCATAATATGGCTAATAATATGAGTAAGATTCATAATAATAAGAGTAATAAGTATAGTAATTGTCGTTCTATCGATCATTTAAGCATAATATGGCGAATAATATGAGTTGGGTTGATAAAAATAAGAATAATAAGTATAGTAATTGTCGTTCTATCGATCATATAAGCATAATATGGCTAATAATATGAGTTAGGTTGATATTAATAAGAGTAATAAGTATAGTAAATGTCGTGCTATCGATCATATCTGCATAATATGGTTAATAATATGAGTTAGATTGATAATAGTGAGTGTAATAAGTATAGTAATTGTCGTTCTGTCGATCATATTAGCATAATATGGTTAATAATATGAGTTAGATTGATAATAATAAGAGTATTAAGTATAGTAATTGTCGTTCTATCGATCATATAAGCATAATATGGCTAATAATATGAGTTAGAGTGATGATACTAAGAGTAGTGAGTACAGTAATTCTCATTCCATCGATCATATAAGCATAATATGGCTAATAATATGAGTTAGATTGATAATAATAGCAGTAATAAGTACAAAAATTGTCGTTCTATCGATAATATAAGCATAATATGGCTAATAATATGAGTTAGATTGATAATACTAAGAGTAGTGAGTATAGTAATTGTCGTTCTATCGATCATATAAGCATAATATGGCTAATAATATGAGTTAGATTGATAATAATAAGTGTAATAAGTATAGTAATTTTCGTTCTATCGGTCATTTAAGCATAATATGGCTAATAATATGAGTCAGATTGATAATAATAACAGTAATAAGTATAGTAATTGTCGTTCTATCGATAATATAAGCATAATATGGCTAATAATATGAGTTAGATTGATAATACTGGACACCAAATGGCGAGTTCCAAGCTCGCAAGTCGGACCTCCACCTCCTCGTGGTGGTGTCTGGGAAGTGAGATGTCTAACTGGCATCTCACTTGCTAACGGAGGTAACGGCGAAACCTCAAGAACTATAGGTTGCCTGAAAACACTTGTAGTATGGGAACTAGCGATCCCAAGGTATCTGAGCTCGCAGTAAACCGTAACCCTGTGGTCACGTTTCACAGGAACGGGGGCCTTGCCTTAGTTGGCTGGGCCGAGAGGATGACAACCTCTATAAAAGAATCCCTAGTCCCAAGCTTTGGCTGCGGCGAAGAGGACGCATACTCCCCATAGAAAGAATGATATTCTGACTTGCGCGAGTGTGTGATTGGTGGGTGCATCAATCATTAGTATGCCAAACTCCGGGTACCTGCCGACCCCCGGTAGTATAAAGGCCCCCCAGTACAAGGCGGCTCTGTACTGGGGGATTTTTCAACCCGACCAACTCGTGGGACTCACATGGAAAGTAAAACTCACAAAACAAACAACGATAACAATTCAAACAACAGCAAGACTAATATTAGTAGCGAAGTGGAGGAGAGCAGTCTCAAATCGAGACCTAGGATCTTGAGACAGGAGAGGTTATTAGGAGACGAACTGGACCAAGTAAAGAGGATGATGCGGAGCAAGGATTTTCTAACGAAGGAGGACAATAAAGTAGAGGATAGGAGGATTGAAAGGGGTAAGGAAGTTAAAGAGAGCGACTGGCCTGTATTAACCCAGGCACACTCATGGGAAGACGATAAATCATTAGACAAGGTAAGTCTGATAAGGGAAAGGAGGAAGGGAGAAAACAACGAGCAAGGAACCACAATCTATAAGAGGTATGAACAATCTAATATTTTGGAATTTTCTGAGAATGAACTCGATAAGAATAGATCAATAGACCTAGATAAAACTATATGTGAGGTTATAGATTCTGACAGTGAGACAGCTGATTCAAACAACCAGGGAGAAGGGGAGGTTAAGGAGGGAGTGCACATGGGAACGGATATACAGGAAGACCCGATGTTATTATTGCTATCTAGTGTTGCAGCAGAAATCAGCGAATGCAGTAAGGAAATTAGTAACATCGTCAACACAAGTGGCAATCTCAAAAGGGAAGTTAAACAGGGAGTATTAACAACTCTGAGGAATTTACTAATACATATAGTGGATAGAGAAGCTGAAAAGGATAAGGAGAACCTGATTAAGGCTCTCTCTGACTGGAGAAATAAGACCTGGGAGATAAGGGGAACTCTTGAAATTGCACCGAGATTTAGCAGTATCAGGCTGAAAGGTATTGAGGACGCTTTAAGGAAAGGTTATGCACTTTTGGATCAGGTGAAGATAGGGGAGAAGAAAAAGGAGGTAGGTAGTGATAAGTATTTATTGGAAAAACCTGTAGCACAATTGGAGCAGGTAGCGAGGAGAGAAGAACATCCACAGACGGGGATTAAGAAGAGGAAAAGGGACACGAAAGGTGAGGCTAAGATTTCAGATAGTGATAGTTCTCCAACGAACCCAATTAATCATGTTCCTAAGAAGAGAACAGCTGTAGATTCTAAGATGGAAAGTATAGAGAGCTTTAAGGAAAGACTTATGGATAAAGTAAATAAACGGACAGACAACGTGAACATGGTAAGAACGGATAGTGCGGTTAAGAAGAATAATAATGAAAATAGGCCTTCTCAAGCAGAAGTACAGAGATTTACCGGATTCGTTAAGGTTAAATGTAGGGAAGGGGAAGGAATACAGGAGACTTTAAGGGATATTAAATCTAAGGTTAAGCTGGGGGATATAAGCATAACATGGATAAAGCAGACAAGGGGGGGTAGAGATCTATTATTTTACTCCAATAAAGTGGAAGATTTAGAAGAATTAGGTAGAAAGATTGAGGAGACAGGATTTTTAGTAGATATAATAAAAGGAAGAAGAAAGAAGGTTCTTATACTAGATATTGAACTGGACTTGGAGGAACAGGATGTGAAGAGGATGTTAAGGGAAGAGCATGGGTGGCAAGATTTTAGAATGATTTTTTATAAAAGAGCAGTAAGCGGAAATAATATGGCTTGTGTGGAGCTTAGTGCGGAGGTAGCTGAGAAGGTGATACAGGACGCTAAGGTCAAGATAGGCTGGACACAGTGTAGAGCGAAGGAATACACGGACAGGAGAAGGTGTTTTAAATGCGGGGCCAATACGCACCTATCTTGGGATTGCAGATTTTCAAATGGAATCTGTTATAATTGCGGGAAGGAAAACCATATTAGTAAAGAGTGTCCTTTTGCTAAACAGTTTGATAAGCAGGTGGAACAGAATCGACGGGAGACAAAAGGAATAGAGGACATAGAGGTTAATTCTACGGATGATAGTTTTAGAGGAGGAAGAGAAGAAGAGGGGAAAATGCAGGAGAGGAGGCTGAGAGGTAATGCAGAAAAGAGAAATCAAAGGAGGGAGGAAATAGCTCAGGAGGGGAAAGAAACCAGATCGGTGGGTACGCAGACTGACTTAACGTTTGATATGACAGAAGCTACTTGGAGTGAAGTTGTAAGAAGGGGAGGTAAGGTAGTTAAGAATAGAGAAGGAAAAGATACACGGACAAGAGATGACAGGGAAGCATTAGAACTGTTAACCAGGGACCAACACAAGGATGGTGGTGATATTAGGGATTGGGGGATGCCAGGAAATGGAAAGGGAAGACGGGGGACACAGCCAAATAGTCGTGGGAAGAAAAGGCACAGAGGAAACGCGATCTTGGTTAAATATAATAATAGCGAAGGGGATAAGGACATAAATAGATTTAAAGGGGCTGTAGGATCTCCGAAAGGGGTTAATATTAAAGCTATTAGGATGGCGAGGGGCGGGGGCATATTGATTGAGGTAGAGGATAACGAAGAAACGGATAGATGGATAAACCACATTACTGGTAGAATAGGGGATAGGGCAAAAGTTAGGAAATTGGAACCAAGGGGGGGGGATTAGGATAAGGAGAATAGACCCGACGCTGAATAAAGAGGAAATAAGATCTGAGATCTTAAAAAGCCTAAACATAGTCCCCTCTCAAGGGGACTTGGCGGATCCGGTAGAGATTGTAAGGCTTTTTAGAGAAATGGGGGGATATCAAACCGCACTTCTTAAAGTAGCGTCTAGATATGCAGATAGGCTCTTAGAGATGAAATATATTAAAATTGGGTGGTCAAGCTGTCTTGCTAATGAATACAATAAAATTTTAGCTAAATGTTGGAGATGCGGAGGAGCTGGACACGATACAGGGGAGTGTAGGCGAGATTTAGAGACCAGGACGGAAAGGGAGATACAGAGAGCTAGAAAGGAGGGTACGACCGAGACATCAATTGTGAGAGGAGAGGAGGGAAACGACAGGAACTCGACATCAATGAGTGCATCGGCCGGTAAGTCGAAATTTTTTGAACAGGACTTGGAAAGGGCAAAAAGAGCACTAAAAGATATTGATGAGCTGGCTAGCGTTAACAAAGAGGATGAAGAAGACGAAGTGTCGGATTGTAGTATGGCGGACACATAAGAGAGAGAAACAAGGACACAGTATCGATCTTGATTAAGGGTTTTCTTTCTTTTCACATCGACGCATAGGCTTAGGGAATATTATACACTTGTACTACTTCGAGTTTTATAGGGACTAATATTTTCGGCCTAATAGGGATTAAGTAAGTCTTTTCACCTATTTATAGAATAAGCCAATAAGTTAGTTCAATAAGTACACTAAGCGAATAATAAGTTATTTGTAATTATAATCTAGTTAATAAACTACATAAGTTAGATACCTACCTTATATTGCAGTTATATATAATATCTTGTGATTAAACTGAATTACCCCCAGTGTAAACCCCTTTATTCATCCGTTTTTTATTTTTATTTTTGTTTAAAAAGTAAGTCTTAATTTATAAAATAAGCTTCTGACGCAAACGGATACTTACATAGTTATTTTTCCTCAATTACCGATAAATGTTACATACTTCTCCATCAGAATCGGAGACAGAGACTGGAAGGAGAAAATTTAAATTTATACAGATTAATTTAAATAGATCTCCACTAGCTTGGGATCTGCTGTATAATAAAATGAGTAGGGAGGGAATAGAATTGGCTATTGTTAGCGAGCCACCAAGATCGTTAGGAAATAATACGGCTATATGGAGTCAGGATAGGGGAGCGGCGATAGTTGGAGTTAATTCCACTAAGGATCTGAAAATTTTGGCAATTAGGAATTGCGGGGTCGTATGTCGCTATGGAGAGATTGTGATCTGTTCGATATACATTTCACCGAATAGGCCTGTGAGTTTCTTTGTAAAGGAGTGGGAGGATATTTCCAGTGAGATTTTTAGAATTTGTAGGGAGACGAAACGAGACAAAATAATAGTTGCGGGCGATATGAATGCACATTCGATCAGATGGGGACAGCTAACCAAAGGAAGGGTAGAGTGGAGAGGAAAATATATAGAAACATGGATGGACGAACACGGTTTTATCTGTGTGAATAGAAAGGGCAAGACCACCTTCGTGGGGGGGGGAGAGGGTCATCAGCCGTAGACCTAACTATTGTCTCAAGCGGTATGTACGAGTCGATTTTTGAATGGGAAGTACTGGAGGAAGAGACGGGCAGCGACCATCGGTATATTACATTTGGCGTAGTTGATACCTTTGGCCACTGTCAGAACCAGGTCAATAGAATCGATAATAGCGACAGAGGGATAGGATGGAGTTTAAAGGATGTTGGTAGGAAAAAGAAGGACCTAGGTAGGGAATTGCATAGGCAGGTGGCCGTTCTAAGGGACCTGGTTAGTGGGGGGATATCATGGAACCAGTTGGAAGGTAAATTGGGGATGATAGTGGGCAAAGTGTGTGATGCGGTCTTAAAAAGAATTAAAGGAAAGAAAGATAGGAAAAGGGAAAATGCATACTGGTGGGATGAGGAAGTGGAAAGAGTATGGAAGGGCTGTAATAAGGCCGCGAGGAGGGTTATGAGACTAAAAAAGAATAGGGAAAGAAGGGAAGATGAGTACTACCTAGCAGAGTTGGAGTATGGGAAACTGAGAAGGAAACTTAGAAAGATGATCAAAATTAAAAAGATTAAGTGCTGGGAGAAACTAATAAAGGAGCTTGACCACGATATATGGGGTATGGCTTATAAAATTGTTTGCAAAAAACTTAGGAAAAGAAACCCACCGATTAGCCGGGAGGAAGGGATGAAGTGCATCAAGGAACTATTTCCAGAGGGGGAATGTATTCCTAGGATGTTGGAGGAGGAATTAGAGGGTATTAGAAGGAATCATGGAAGCGAACTGCGGATATGTAAAGAGGAAGTAATTTTAGCAGCTAAAAGGATTAAATCAGGCAAGGCGCCAGGTCTGGATGGAGTCTCTGGAAGGGTAGTCAAATTATTAGCTTTAAGTAACGGAGAGGACATGGCCGAATTTTATTCTCACTCTCTTCAGAGACTTAGGTTTCCGCGGGCTTGGAAGGAGGCTAGAGTAGTATTGATCCCCAAGGGATCTACTTCAGGCGATAGGAAATATAGACCCATCTGTCTCATAAGCGAGGTGGGGAAACTCTTTGAGAGAATAATAGCAGCTAAGCTGGAGAAATGGGTGGCGATTAACTACAAGCTCTCTGAAAATCAATATGGATTTAGAAGAGGTATGTCCACCGTCCATGCACTACTCGACCTTAGGGATTTTGTGCAAAGAGAGAGAAGAAGAGATTGGAAACATAGAACCAAGGTAGTTGCGGTTGCCCTGGATATCAAAAACGCCTTTAACTCGCTCTGTTGGAGGGCCATTGCCAGGGCTCTGGAGGGTATGGGAGTTCCGCTGTATCTCCGAGCTATAATTAATTCTTATTTAAGTGACAGAGTTGGTGTAATTACGGTGGAGGACGGGGAAGTCGTCT
Source organism: Megachile rotundata (assembly GCF_050947335.1). NCBI lineage: Eukaryota > Metazoa > Arthropoda > Insecta > Hymenoptera > Megachilidae > Megachile > Megachile rotundata. The sequence goes on from NW_027473861.1 coordinate 46,809, forward strand.
TCGAGATCAGCAGAGGGGTACCTCAGGGTTCAATTCTCGGACCCCTACTGTGGATTCTGGTATACGACGTTGTTCTCAAGGTCAGCCTGGAAACGGGTCTTAAGGCGATTTGTTATGCAGATGACACCCTGCTCTTATTTGCGGGCGACGATCCCAAAAAAACGATTGCTTTCCTAAATAGGGCACTTAAGAGAATAATTAAGGAAATTGAGGAACTCGGTCTGCAAATATCGTCAAGTAAAACTGAGGCGATAATTTTTGGAACAACGTCCACTAGTAGGACATGGTTACAGCAACCGATTGTGGTCAACAATGACACTATTGTGCCCAAGAGGCACCTCAAATATCTTGGGGTGCAGTTAGACACAGCCCTGAATTTTAGGCAGCATATTGAATATGTTGAGAACAAGGTTGAAATAACTCTGAACAACCTGGCCAGAATTACACCGAACCTTAGGGGTCCGAAGGACAAGAAGAGGGCGATGCTGGCCTCGGTGGCGACTTCCGTTCTCTTGTATGCTGCTCCGGTCTGGGCAGACAAAACTTTCATTAAAAAACAGAGCATTGTAATCATAAATAGAGTATATAGGAAATGCGCGCGACTCATTGCAGGCGCCTACAGGACTGCTTCTGGCATAGCGACTGGGGTCATAGCGGGGCTCCCTCCCCTGGACCTGGTGGCCTGGGGGAGAAAAGAGTACTTTGACTTCTGTCAGGGCATACGCAACCTGGATGACCAAAGACTTAGCAGGGCTATTAAAAATAAAGAGAAGAAAAGAATTAAAAATGAAGTAATTGTCAAGTGGCAGGAAAGATGGATGGGTAGGAATCCTAAGGAGGGGGGTGCATGGACTAAAAAGATTATTCCCCACCTCGCTGAATGGCTAAAAAGGAAACATGGAGGAGTAGAGTACTACATTACACAGGCTCTCTCTGGACATGGCGCCTTCAATGATTTCCTAATGAAGATTGGGAGGAGAGATTCAGGGGCATGTTACTTCTGTTACTATCACAGAGATAATGCTGAGCATACTATTTTCTTCTGTCCCTTTTGGCAGGAGAGTAGGGACAGGCACGGCCTTCCCTCAGGTAGGGATTTGCTCGAAAACCTGCAGTCATTCCTTCTCGAAAAAGAGGAAAACTGGGCCGCTTTCGCAAATTATGTGAGAGAAGTTTTGGCCGCAAAGGAGGAGCTTGACAGGGAGCTGGGGCTCTAAACTCTGCCCCCCTCCTCTTACTGTTAGATACTGGAGGACTGGATAAGTAGAAATAAACTTTCTTTTCTGGGCAGACAAAGACTACTTGGGGTATATGACACCTCTGGTTGCGGACTTTCCTTTAATTTAAGGGTTTTAACTTGATTCGCTGTCAACATTGAGTGGTTACAAATTCGGTTTTCTGATGTGATTTGATATAGGAACGGTACCCTCATTGAAATAATAATAGGTAAAGGCTCTTATATAGCTGGGGAGGGAAGTTATCCTGAGAAAGATAAATCCTCTGATTTTACTTCGTCCGTCTTATTGAATTTCTTTTCCGGCACGGGATAGTAAGGTTTTCGGTAGCTGTCTCTGGCAGGTGTTGGTGATGATCAAAGATCTATATTACGGTGGTTCGTTTTGGGTGGACCCGAATTATGGGGGGTCAAACGGGAAATACAGTTAGTTAAATAGTGGGGGTTGGAAAGAACATAAATAGAATTAAAAAAGAGACAAACGAGGCGAACATGTAGGTAGGAAGGACGAGAAAATGTGGCTTGTTTCTCTATCTGTTAATGACACTATTATATTATGCGTGCTGTATAGTAATAATCTAACTTACAAAAGCGAAACTCTCACCGATATTAAATTAGTGCTCAAAGGTAATAGAAATTAGACGGTGGTGGGATAAGACGAAAGCGCCTTTATCGGCGCTTGATAACTAGATTTAAGTACCGACTGATGGTTAACGAATATCGACTGCCATCTGTAACAAGAGGATACTTACAGTAGGTCAGTGACCGACGGTTCCATTTACCGATTAACGGTCAATATATATGGCTCGCTGATAATGGAATAGGAAATAAATATTGTAGACTTGAGACTGATTGTAAATCCACCTCAGATTGGGTTTCTTTAGAACGCTGTGCCAAACGGTCTGGCGACTGTGTTACTTAATAAGAGCGGATACTGGCAAGTACAAAGAAGAATGCATGCTATGGTAGGAATACAAGAATGTGCCTACCGACTGGTTACAGAAACTTTTTGAATTACGATATGACCGAGACAGATGGCGCCAGTGTTGGCTTCCGAGGTCGATGGATCTTAGAAATTCACAGCTATGCTTTTAGGGATCATTGGTATAGCACTTTAAAGATTATAGTAAGGCCAGTTTTAGTATATAAGAAAGAGATTACAATTGAGAGTTAGAATCTAGTAATCGTTAGGTGTTATCTCTGGTATGCAACACTATGGGTAGTATAGGTCTAGTGGAAGATATGGAGGAGATCTTCCTTGCCGACCGGTGAATAGTTAGATAACTATGAGATACTAGGTGCGGGGAGGTTACTTGAGAATTTAAATAGTAAGGATACTTGGTGGCTAATTAGGTTTTATTTATTTTACACGGCAGATAAAATGAGTATGACAGGGCATAAACTAGAAATAATCAGTTGAGGGTTTGAAAATTATATCGGCGCTTGATAACTAGATTTAAGTACCGACTGATGGTTAACGAATACCGACTGCCATCTGTAACAAGAGGGTACTTACAGCAGGTCAGTGACCGACGGTTCCATTTACCGATTAGCGGTCAATATATATGGTTCGCTGATAATTGAACAGGAAATAAATACTGTAGACTTGAGACTGATTGTAAATCCACCTCGGATTAGGTTTCTTTAGAACGCTGTGCCAAACGGTCTGGTGACTGTGTTACTTAATAAGAGCGGATAATGGTAAGTACAAAGAAGAATGCATGCTATGGTAGGAATACAAGAAGGTGCCTACCGACTGGGTACAGAAACTCTTTGAATTACGATATGACCGAGACAGATGGCGCCAGTGTTGACTTCCGAGGTCTATGGATCTTAGAAACTCATAGCTATGCCTTTAGGGATCATTGGTACAGCACTTTAAAGACTATAGCAAGGCCAATTTTAGTATATAAGAAAGAGATTATAATTGAGAGTTAGAATCTAGTAATCGTTAGGTGTTATCTCTGGTATGCAACACTAGTATAGGTCTGGTGGAAGATATGGAGGAGATCTTCCTTGTCGACCGGTGAATAGTTAGACAGCTATGAGATACTAGGTGCGGGGAGGTTACTTGAGAATTTAAATAGTAAGGGTACTTGGTGGCTAACTAGGTTTTATATATTTTATACGGCAGATAAAATGAGTATGACAGGGCATAAATTAGAAATAATCAGTTGAGGGTTTGAAAATCATATACACTTGAAATAACTGAAGTAATGAATATATGTCTTTTCTAGATAAAGATAAAATACATAAGGGTACATGATTAGTATGAAAAGGGATGATAGAACGTATATTACAGTTAGAGGAATATTTAACAAGGGTGTCTCATCAGAATCACCCATAAGATTGAACCACTCCTCTATGCCAAGTATCCCCCTCTTCTCCCTTCCTCTCATTAGCTCTTTTTCCCTTCTTTTCTGTATCCTTTCCCTGATCTTCCTTTTCCTGAGGCGTACCTTCCTTTCCTTTATCCTGTTTTTTGGCATGGGGGCTTAGAGGTTTTGTATATGTCGTCAGATAGGATCTGTATTGAGAATAGAAGGAAATTTAGTATACTTACTCATAGCAATCCATAATTTTCCCGATGCACCTGTGTAGATATCTATTATTAGTTCTAGTTATGTGTTATCTGCTATCTCGTATCCTTAAGAGTAGGTTACTATAGGGGCAACGATCCTATTTTCTTTGTCACTCTTAAAACAGAAAGTATATAAGCGATGTCTGACCTCTCCGACTGATATTATACTGGTCTCCTAGGTATGCTGGCTCTCAGTGATGCCTAGGTGACTCCTGGGAAATCAAAGTACTAAAATTACCTTTTAGGTCAAAACGTGAACACTTACCTGGGATCTGAAGACGTTGACAAAAGGTCCTGTTTGAGATTGTAAAAGAAAGGAGTTATGGGCGGGGAAACATTTTGGAGGTAACTGGGAGTTAAGATAAAAGAGAATAGATATAGTATTGCACTAGAAAGGTAGGAGAATATAGGTTAATGTGTTAAAGACAGAGCTACAGCGGGACATAGAGTAAAGTCTATGAGCTAAGAAATTAGTAATATAAAGGAGCGCTAATTACGGGAAGGGTAGCAGATAGGGATTTATCCTAGGACAGATGATTGGTATTCTTCTCCTAAATAACAACAGGGCCTAACATAAGAGGACTAAAGATATGATAATTGAAGGGTGTCGGGTGATTGGAACAGGTAGAGTGGAAAGCGATTTTATACAGAGGAGGTTATATTACCACTTTCTTCTCAATAGAATAGAGAGTTAGATCCTACCCCGAGATCCTGGAGAACTCTTATTTCTTTTTATATATAGAATATAAATGTCCTGGGTGCCTTTCTGTTTTGTGATAGGGTAAAAGTAGTATTATTAGTGCATAGAGAATATGTATGGCGGACGTAAACAACCGAGATGAGACGGGTGAAGTTGAATTTGATTTAAATTAAGCAGTGCTGACTTAGGGTGGCAACATTGATCGTTAATCTAGGTATAGTGGGTACACAACTTCAGAGATAGAATAGCTCTTATTCTAGACTGTGGAGGGCGCCTTACGGCAAATCAGACAGGAAGTGAGGCTTGGTTGGGTCGCATATTTGTGCATATGGTTTATGGTTCTAAATAGGCATACCTTTCTTAGATACTGAGTAATCAATGACTGTAGGCAAATAACTTTGACATAAAGAATGTGTTAAATAATGGAGAAATTAAATTAATTAAAGACAGCGGAAAACAGAAATAAGGAGGAGACATTATAATAGGAGTAAGGCTGCCCCGTTGAGGTAGGGTTTAAAACCGAATTAATGATTCCGAATAAAAGGAAAAGAATGAATTAATTAACGTCTGCACATATAAGCTCAACTGACAGTGTAATTTATATTACAGAAATCGAAATGGGAAGATAGAGATACCTATAAGGAAAGAGGGATTGGTGAATATAGAATAACAAATGCATTTCCGGTTATTAGTGTAGTATTAAGGTGGACCAGAAGCGAGCTGAAAAAGCGAGAGGGAAACGAAACGACGCAATTCGTCAATAAGAGAAGGAATATATAGATAAATACTAAATCAGAAGTTTTTTTTTAAAAAAAAATTATAATAAAGAAGAGGGAAATCATGATGTCTGAAATGTGGAAAAGAAATAGGTGACAAGAAAGGATTTTAATACTAGAAAACAGGAATTATAATTGAGTGTGAATAATAGGTGTAAACCAAGGAAGGATTATAATTCTTAATCTGTTCTACTAATTAATAACAGAGTGGGTATCTAATGGTTAATAGATGAGGTGTCTTATGATTAGTGAATTACGTGCGGGAAACATAAACTGATAAAAATAATTAAGTAATTAATTACTTAATTAATTAACAAACACTTCTGTTTAGATAAAGGAGATGAAATAGTAGACTACTGATATACTAAGGATAAAAATAATACTTTTAGAACTGAGGCTGGTAGAATAGGTTATTGCGCTATATTAATATTAATATTAATATTAAATAGTAAAGATATTAATAATTACTAGGTTAAGTAGTAAATGAGGATAGGAGATTGAAGACTTGAATAATTGGGCAGAGAAAATCTTCTCGAGTGAGAGAGGAGGTTAATGAATATAACGTTGTGGACTGAGATCTGATTATATGAGAAATGAGGAGAAATTGAGCAGTGCTAGGACCTTTTGAATAAGAGTGATTAATTAATAGAGAGTAAGGGGCCAGGAATAAACTGTTTTATGTAAATAATAAGGGGAATAAGATAGAAAGAGGACAACAGGATTGATTCCTGAGTATATCTTCGGTAGGAAGGTCTCTAATTTGCTTATGATACAGTAGTTAGATTTGAATGTGGAAAGAGCGCAGATAGCGAGAGGAACTTTGGGATAACGTTTGAGTGATGTTTCGTTCTACTTATGTTTCTTATAAAGTAAATGGTCAGAGGGGATATTAAATAAGCAAATGGGTGGGAGATTGTTTCCACGGGTTAGACTTCTACTAGGAACCACAGATGTTAATAAGCTAATATTTTTTAACACCTAATGATATGGATGGATTATGCGTAGAAATAAGATGGGGTAATGACTACTAACTTGGCACATGTACACAAGGGGGTGTATGCGGATATAAGGCGATGATAGATCTAATTCTTACATCGTCAGCCAATGCAGTGGTTCTATTATAATTTGGGTAACACGGATGGAAGTAGAAGGACACGTAGATAGCTCTATGGAATTTTACGTACTGAATTATAAGATATAATCAGGCTGTAGTGGATATTGCGACAGAGAAGATGTTAAGTATTCCAAAGATGGAAAGAATATTGGATTCGGTGTCGATGCAATAGTAATTTTCCCGGGTGACGGTAAGTGTTATGGAAACTGGATTAAAGCAGAAGGGACATAGGGAAACCCTGCGACTCAGGGACATAGTTCTGGATTATGTGGCTTGAAAATAAATATTTTGGGAGTTCAAACTAGGGAATATAATTTATAGTATACAATATATACATTATGACATGCTATATATGGTACTATGTTATTAATACGGGAATAGCTTTTGTGACAAGAAGGAGGAAGGAATGTGTTATGTGTTATGCTAAAATAATTAAGCGAGGGGAATAACTGGCTCCTAGACTAGGTAGGTAAGGGTAGTTTTGGATACCTTTGGTGTTAGTTTAAATATATTTTAACTTGATGAATTGACGATCTCCTGAAGTAGGCTTTGTTTTTATTGTAATAACTTGACGATGACTTGAAGTAGTTATCTGTATTAATAAAATAGAAATATAACACTATGTATCTTTTTTGTATATATTTGTAGGGCAGTAGATTCGCGAAAATTTTTTGTCAGTGTTATGGAGGACAAGGGATCGTACCCATTCAATTTTGTTTCTCTTAGTAGGCTAGTTCGCTTTTAAAAACCGAACCTAACTCCCCCTAGAAGTCGGGTCTCCCTGCGCACCCACAGGTGAGTGTACGCTTCCTGGGGGCAACTGCCGTAGCCCGTCCCAAGCCGGGTTGAGAAAAGTAGAGGGGCCTAAGCTAATCTAACCTTATTGCCCCTATTACCGGCCACCCTATGCCGGGGGTGGAAGATATGCCGAGAGGTGAGTGCTCCAACCCCTGGGCTGAGGAACCCCAACTTGGCGGTGGTTTCGGTCCCCACAAAAAAAGATTGATAATACTAAGAGTAGTGAGTATAGTAATTCTCGTTCTATCGATCATATAATCATAATATGGCTAATAATATGAGTTAGATTGATAATACCAAGAGTAGTGAGTATAGTAATTGTCGTTCTATCGATCATATAAGCATAATATGGCTAATAATATGAGTTAGATTGATAATAATAAGAGTAGTAAGTATAGTAATTGTCGTTCTATCGATCATTTAACCATAATATGGCTAATAATATGAGTTAGATTGATAATAATAAGAGTAATAAGTATAGTAATTGTCGTTCTATCGATAATATAAGCATAATATGGCTAATAATATGAGTTAGATTGATAATACTAAGAGTAATAAGTATAGTAATTGTCGTTCTATCGATCATATAAGCATAATATGGCTAATAATATGAGTTAGATTGATAATACTAAGAGTAGTGAGTATAGTAATTCTCATTCTATCGATCATATAAGCATAATATGGCTAATAATATGAGTTAGATAGATAATAATAAGAGTAATGAGTATAGTAATTGTAGTTCTATCGATCATATCTGCATAATATGGTTAATAATATGAGTTAGATTCATAATAATAACAGTAACAAGTATAGTAATTGTCGTTCTATCGATCATTTAAGCATAATATGGCTAATAATATGAGTTAGATTGATAATAATAAGAGTAATAAGTATAGTAATTGTCGTTCTATCGATCATATCTGCATAATATGGTTAATAATATGAGTTAGATTGATAATAGTGAGTGTAATAAGTATAGTGAATGTCGTGCTATCGATCATATCTGCATAATATGGCTAATAATATGAGTTAGATAGATAATAATAAGAGTAATGAGTATAGTAATTGTAGTTCTATCGATCATATCTGCATAATATGGTTAATAATATGAGTTAGATTCATAATAATAACAGTAACAAGTATAGTAATTGTCGTTCTATCGATCATTTAACCATAATATGGCTAATAATATGAGTTAGAGTGATAATACTAAGAGTAGTGAGTATAGTAATTCTCATTCTATCGATCATATAAGCATAATATGACTAATAATATGAGTTAGATTGATAATAATAAGAGTAATAAGTATAGTAATTGTCGTTCTCTCGATCATATAAGCATAATATGGCTAATAATATGAGTTAGAGTGATAATACTAAGAGTAGTGAGTATAGTAATTCTCATTCTATCGATCATATAAGCATAATATGGCTAATAATATGAGTTAGATTGATAATAATAACAGTAATAAGTATAGTAATTGTCGTTCTATCGATAATATAAGCATAATATGGCTAATAATATGAGTTAGATTCATAATAATAAGAGTAATAAGTATAGTAATTGTCGTTCTATCGATCATATAAGCATAATATGGCTAATAATATGAGTTAGATTTATAATAATAAGAGTAATAAGTATAGTAATTGTCGTTCTATCGATCATATAAGCACAATATGGCTAATAATATGAGTTAGATTGATAATAATAAGAGTAATAAGTATAGTAATTGTCGTTATATCGATCATATAAGCATAATATGGCTAATAATATGAGTTAGATTGATAATAATAAGTGTAATAAGTATAGTAATTGTCGTTCTATCGGTCATTTAAGCATAATATGGCTAATAATATGAGTCAGATTGATAATAATAACAGTAATAAGTATAGTAATTGTCGTTCTATCGATAATATAAGCATAATATGGCTAATAATATGAGTTAGATTGATAATACTAAGAGTAGTGAGTATAGTAATTCTCGTTCTATCGATCATATAATCATAATATGGCTAATAATATGAGTTAGATTGATAATACTAAGAGTAGTGAGTATAGTAATTGTCGTTCTATCGAGCATATAAGCATAATATGGCTAATAATATGAGTTAGAGTGATAATACTAAGAGTAGTGAGTATAGTAATTCTCATTCTATCGATCATATAACCATAATATGGCTAATAGCATGAGTTAGATTGATAATAATAAGAGTAATGAGTATAGTAATTGTCGTTCTATCGATCATATCTGCATAATATGGTTAATAATATGAGTTAGATTGATAATAGTGAGTGTAATAAATATAGCAATTGTCGTTCTATCGCTCATATAAGCACAATATGGCTAATAATATGAGTTAGATAGATAATAATAAGAGTAATGAGTATAGTAATTGTAGTTCTATCGATCATATCTGCATAATATGGTTAATAATATGAGTTAGATTCATAATAATAACAGTAACAAGTATAGTAATTGTCGTTCTATCGATCATTTAAGCATAATATGGCTAATAATATGAGTTAGATTGATAATAATAAGAGTAATAAGTATAGTAATTGTCGTTCTATCGATCATATCTGCATAATATGGTTAATAATATGAGTTAGATTGATAATAGTGAGTGTAATAAGTATAGTGAATGTCGTTCTATCGATCATATCAGCATAATATGGGTAATAATATGAGTTGGATTGATAATAATAAGAGTAATGAGTATAGTAATTGTAGTTCTATCGATCATATAAGCATAATATGGCTAATAATATGAGTAAGATTCATAATAATAAGAGTAATAAGTATAGTAATTGTCGTTCTATCGATAATATAAGCATAATATGGCTAATAATATGAGTTGGGCTGATAAAAATAAGAATAATAAGTATAGTAATTGTCGTTCTATCGATCATATAAGCATAATATGGCTAATAATATGAGTTAGGTTGATAATAATAAGAGTAATAAGTATAGTAAATGTCGTGCTATCGATCATATCTGCATAATATGGTTAATAATATGAGTTAGATTGATAATAGTGAGTGTAATAAGTATAGTAATTGTCGTTCTGTCGATCATATTAGCATAATATGGTTAATAATATGAGTTAGATTGATAATAATAAGAGTAATAAGTATAGTAATTGTCGTTCTATCGATCATATAAGCATAATATGGCTAATAATATGAGTTAGAGTGATGATACTAAGAGTAGTGAGTACAGTAATTCTCATTCCATCGATCATATAAGCATAATATGGCTAATAATATGAGTTAGATTGATAATAATAGCAGTAATAAGTACAAAAATTGTCGTTCTATCGATAATATAAGCATAATATGGCTAATAATATGAGTTAGATTGATAATACTAAGAGTAGTGAGTATAGTAATTGTCGTTCTATCGATCATATAAGCATAATATGGCTAATAATATGAGTTAGATTGATAATAATAAGTGTAATAAGTATAGTAATTGTCGTTCTATCGGTCATTTAAGCATAATATGGCTAATAATATGAGTCAGATTGATAATAATAACAGTAATAAGTATAGTAATTGTCGTTCTATCGATAATATAAGCATAATATGGCTAATAATATGAGTTAGATTGATAATACTAAGAGTAGTGAGTATAGTAATTCTCGTTCTATCGATCATATAATCATAATATGGCTAATAATATGAGTTAGATTGATAATACCAAGAGTAGTGAGTATAGTAATTGTCGTTCTATCGATCATATAAGCATAATATGGCTAATAATATGAGTTAGATTGATAATAATAAGAGTAGTAAGTATAGTATTTGTCGTTCTATCGATCATATAAGCATAATATGGCTAATAATACGAGTTAGATTGATAATAATAAGAGTAATAAGTATAGTAATTGTCGTTCTATCGATCATTTAACCATAATATGGCTAATAATATGAGTTAGATTGATAATAATAAGAGTAATAAGTATAGTAATTGTCGTTCTATCGATAATATAAGCATAATATGGCTAATAATATGAGTTAGATTGATAATACTAAGAGTAATAAGTATAGTAATTGTCGTTCTATGGATCATATAAGCATAATATGGCTAATAATATGAGTTAGATTGATAATACTAAGAGTAGTGAGTATAGTAATTCTCATTCTATCGATCATATAAGCATAATATGGCTAATAATATGAGTTAGATAGATAATAATAAGAGTAATGAGTATAGTAATTGTAGTTCTATCGATCATATCTGCATAATATGGTTAATAATATGAGTTAGATTCATAATAATAACAGTAACAAGTATAGTAATTGTCGTTCTATCGATCATTTAAGCATAATATGGCTAATAATATGAGTTAGATTGATAATAATAAGAGTAATAAGTATAGTAATTGTCGTTCTATCGATCATATCTGCATAATATGGTTAATAATATGAGTTAGATTGATAATAGTGAGTGTAATAAGTATAGTGAATGTCGTTCTATCGATCATATCAGCATAATATGGGTAATAATATGAGTTGGATTGATAATAATAAGAGTAATGGGTATAGTAATTGTAGTTCTATCGATCATATAAGCATAATATGGCTAATAATATGAGTAAGATTCATAATAATAAGAGTAATAAGTATAGTAATTGTCGTTCTATCGATCATTTAAGCATAATATGGCGAATAATATGAATTGGGTTGATAAAAATAAGAATAATAAGTATAGTAATTGTCGTTCTATCGATCATATAAGCATAATATGGCTAATAATATGAGTTAGGTTGATAATAATAAGAGTAATAAGTATAGTAAATGTCGTGCTATCGATCATATCTGCATAATATGGTTAATAATATGAGTTAGATTGATAATAGTGAGTGTAATAAGTATAGTAATTGTCGTTCTGTCGATCATATTAGCATAATATGGTTAATAATATGAGTTAGATTGATAATAATAAGAGTAATAAGTATAGTAATTGTCGTTCTATCGGTCATTTAAGCATAATATGGCTAATAATATGAGTCAGATTGATAATAATAACAGTAATAAGTATAGTAATTGTCGTTCTATCGATAATATAAGCATAATATGGCTAATAATATGAGTTAGATTGATAATACTAAGAGTAGTGAGTATAGTAATTCTCGTTCTATCGATCATATAATCATGATATGGCTAATAATATGAGTTAGATTGATAATACCAAGAGTAGTGAGTATAGTAATTGTCGTTCTATCGATCATATAAGCATAATATGGCTAATAATACGAGTTAGATTGATAATAATAAGAGTAATAAGTATAGTAATTGTCGTTCTATCGATCATTTAACCATAATATGGCTAATAATATGAGTTAGATTGATAATAATAAGAGTAATAAGTATAGTAATTGTCGTTCTATCGATAATATAAGCATAATATGGCTAATAATATGAGTTAGATTGATAATACTAAGAGTAATAAGTATAGTAATTGTCGTTCTATCGATCATATAAGCATAATATGGCTAATAATACGAGTTAGATTGATAATAATAAGAGTAATAAGTATAGTAATTGTCGTTCTATCGATCATTTAACCATAATATGGCTAATAATATGAGTTAGATTGATAATACCAAGAGTAGTGAGTATAGTAATTGTCGTTCTATCGATCATATAAGCATAATATGGCTAATAATATGAGTTAGATTGATAATAATAAGAGTAGTAAGTATAGTATTTGTCGTTCTATCGATCATATAAGCATAATATGGCTAATAATACGAGTTAGATTGATAATAATAAGAGTAATAAGTATAGTAATTGTCGTTCTATCGATCATTTAACCATAATATGGCTAATAATATGAGTTAGATTGATAATAATAAGAGTAATAAGTATAGTAATTGTCGTTCTATCGATAATATAAGCATAATATGGCTAATAATATGAGTTAGATTGATAATACTAAGAGTAATAAGTATAGTAATTGTCGTTCTATCGATCATATAAGCATAATATGGCTAATAATATGAGTTAGATTGATAATACTAAGAGTAGTGAGTATAGTAATTCTCATTCTATCGATCATATAAGCATAATATGGCTAATAATATGAGTTAGATAGATAATAATAAGAGTAATGAGTATAGTAATTGTAGTTCTATCGATCATATCTGCATAATATGGTTAATAATATGAGTTAGATTCATAATAATAACAGTAACAAGTATAGTAATTGTCGTTCTATCGATCATTTAAGCATAATATGGCTAATAATATGAGTTAGATTGATAATAATAAGAGTAATAAGTATAGTAATTGTCGTTCTATCGGTCATTTAAGCATAATATGGCGAATAATATGAGTTGGGTTGATAAAACTAAGAATAATAAGTATAGCAACTGTCGTTCTATCGATCATATAAGCATAATATGGTTAATAATATGAGTTAGAATGATAATAATAAGAGTAATAAGTATAGTAATTGTCGTTCTATCGATCATATCTGCATAATATGGTTAATAATATGAGTTAGATTGATAATAGTGAGTGTAATAAGTATAGTGAATGTCGTTCTATCGATCATATCAGCATAATATGGGTAATAATATGAGTTGGATTGATAATAATAAGAGTAATGAGTATAGTAATTGTAGTTCTATCGATCATATAAGCATAATATGGCTAATAATATGAGTAAGATTCATAATAATAAGAGTAATAAGTATAGTAATTGTCGTTCTATCGATCATTTAAGCATAATATGGCGAATAATATGAGTTGGGTTGATAAAAATAAGAATAATAAGTATAGTAATTGTCGTTCTATCGATCATATAAGCATAATATGGCTAATAATATGAGTTAGGTTGATAATAATAAGAGTAATAAGTATAGTAAATGTCGTGCTATCGATCATATCTGCATAATATGGTTAATAATATGAGTTAGATTCATATTAATAACAGTAATAAGTATAGTAATTGTCGTTCTATCGATCATATAAGCATAATATGGCTAATAATATGAGTTAGACAGATAATAATAAGAGTAATGAGTATAGTAATTGTAGTTCTATCGATCATATCTGCATAATATGGTTAATAATATGAGTTAGATTCATATTAATAACAGTAATAACTATAGTAATTGTCGTTCTATCGATAATATAACCATAATATGGCTAATAATATGAGTTAGATTGATAATACTAAGAGTAGTGAGTATAGTAATTCTCGTTCTATCGATCATATAAGCATAATATCGCTAATAATATGAGTTAGATTGATAATAATAAGAGTAATAAGTACAGTAATTGTCGTTCTATCGATCATATAAGCATAATAAGGCTAATAATATGAGTTAGAGTGATAATACTAAGAGTAGTGAGTATAGTAATTCTCATTCTATCGATCATATAAGCATAATATGACTAATAATATGAGTTAGATTGATAATAATAAGAGTAATAAGTATAGTAATTGTCGTTCTCTCGATCATATAAGCATAATATGGCTAATAATATGAGTTAGAGTGATAATACTAAGAGTAGTGAGTATAGTAATTCTCATTCTATCGATCATATAAGCATAATATGGCTAATAATATGAGTTAGATTGATAATAATAACAGTAATAAGTATAGTAATTGTCGTTCTATCGATAATATAAGCATAATATGGCTAATAATATGAGTTAGATTCATAATAATAAGAGTAATAAGTATAGTAATTGTAGTTCTATCGATCATATAAGCATAATATGGCTAATAATATGAGTAAGATTCATAATAATAACAGTAACAAGTATAGTAATTGTCGTTCTATCGATCATTTAAGCATAATATGGCTAATAATATGAGTTAGATTGATAATACTAAGAGTAGTGAGTATAGTAATTGTCGTTCTATCGATCATATAAGCATAATATGGCTAATAATATGAGTTAGATTGATAATAATAAGTGTAATAAGTATAGTAATTGTCGTTCTATCGGTCATTTAAGCATAATATGGCTAATAATATGAGTCAGATTGATAATAATAACAGTAATAAGTATAGTAATTGTCGTTCTATCGATAATATAAGCATAATATGGCTAATAATATGAGTTGGGCTGATAAAAATAAGAATAATAAGTATAGTAATTGTCGTTCTATCGATCATATAAGCATAATATGGCTAATAATATGAGTTAGGTTGATAATAATAAGAGTAATAAGTATAGTAAATGTCGTGCTATCGATCATATCTGCATAATATGGTTAATAATATGAGTTAGATTGATAATAGTGAGTGTAATAAGTATAGTAATTGTCGTTCTGTCGATCATATTAGCATAATATGGTTAATAATATGAGTTAGATTGATAATAATAAGAGTAATAAGTATAGTAATTGTCGTTCTATCGATCATATAAGCATAATATGGCTAATAATATGAGTTAGAGTGATGATACTAAGAGTAGTGAGTACAGTAATTCTCATTCCATCGATCATATAAGCATAATATGGCTAATAATATGAGTTAGATTGATAATAATAGCAGTAATAAATACAAAAATTGTCGTTCTATCGATAATATAAGCATAATATGGCTAATAATATGAGTTAGATTGATAATACTAAGAGTAGTGAGTATAGTAATTGTCGTTCTATCGATCATATAAGCATAATATGGCTAATAATATGAGTTAGATTGATAATAATAAGTGTAATAAGTATAGTAATTGTCGTTCTATCGGTCATTTAAGCATAATATGGCTAATAATATGAGTCAGATTGATAATAATAACAGTAATAAGTATAGTAATTGTCGTTCTATCGATAATATAAGCATAATATGGCTAATAATATGAGTTAGATTGATAATACTAAGAGTAGTGAGTATAGTAATTCTCGTTCTATCGATCATATAATCATAATATGGCTAATAATATGAGTTAGATTGATAATACCAAGAGTAGTGAGTATAGTAATTGTCGTTCTATCGATCATATAAGCATAATATGGCTAATAATATGAGTTAGATTGATAATAATAAGAGTAGTAAGTATAGTATTTGTCGTTCTATCGATCATATAAGCATAATATGGCTAATAATACGAGTTAGATTGATAATAATAAGAGTAATAAGTATAGTAATTGTCGTTCTATCGATCATTTAACCATAATATGGCTAATAATATGAGTTAGATTGATAATAATAAGAGTAATAAGTATAGTAATTGTCGTTCTATCGATAATATAAGCATAATATGGCTAATAATATGAGTTAGATTGATAATACTAAGAGTAATAAGTATAGTAATTGTCGTTCTATGGATCATATAAGCATAATATGGCTAATAATATGAGTTAGATTGATAATACTAAGAGTAGTGAGTATAGTAATTCTCATTCTATCGATCATATAAGCATAATATGGCTAATAATATGAGTTAGATAGATAATAATAAGAGTAATGAGTATAGTAATTGTAGTTCTATCGATCATATCTGCATAATATGGTTAATAATATGAGTTAGATTCATAATAATAACAGTAACAAGTATAGTAATTGTCGTTCTATCGATCATTTAAGCATAATATGGCTAATAATATGAGTTAGATTGATAATAATAAGAGTAATAAGTATAGTAATTGTCGTTCTATCGATCATATCTGCATAATATGGTTAATAATATGAGTTAGATTGATAATAGTGAGTGTAATAAGTATAGTGAATGTCGTTCTATCGATCATATCAGCATAATATGGGTAATAATATGAGTTGGATTGATAATAATAAGAGTAATGAGTATAGTAATTGTAGTTCTATCGATCATATAAGCATAATATGGCTAATAATATGAGTAAGATTCATAATAATAAGAGTAATAAGTATAGTAATTGTCGTTCTATCGATCATTTAAGCATAATATGGCGAATAATATGAATTGGGTTGATAAAAATAAGAATAATAAGTATAGTAATTGTCGTTCTATCGATCATATAAGCATAATATGGCTAATAATATGAGTTAGGTTGATAATAATAAGAGTAATAAGTATAGTAAATGTCGTGCTATCGATCATATCTGCATAATATGGTTAATAATATGAGTTAGATTGATAATAGTGAGTGTAATAAGTATAGTAATTGTCGTTCTGTCGATCATATTAGCATAATATGGTTAATAATATGAGTTAGATTGATAATAATAAGAGTAATAAGTATAGTAATTGTCGTTCTATCGGTCATTTAAGCATAATATGGCTAATAATATGAGTCAGATTGATAATAATAACAGTAATAAGTATAGTAATTGTCGTTCTATCGATAATATAAGCATAATTTGGCTAATAATATGAGTTAGATTGATAATACTAAGAGTAGTGAGTATAGTAATTCTCGTTCTATCGATCATATAATCATAATATGGCTAATAATATGAGTTAGATTGATAATACCAAGAGTAGTGAGTATAGTAATTGTCGTTCTATCGATCATATAAGCATAATATGGCTAATAATACGAGTTAGATTGATAATAATAAGAGTAATAAGTATAGTAATTGTCGTTCTATCGATCATTTAACCATAATATGGCTAATAATATGAGTTAGATTGATAATAATAAGAGTAATAAGTATAGTAATTGTCGTTCTATCGATAATATAAGCATAATATGGCTAATAATATGAGTTAGATTGATAATACTAAGAGTAATAAGTATAGTAATTGTCGTTCTATCGATCATATAAGCATAATATGGCTAATAATACGAGTTAGATTGATAATAATAAGAGTAATAAGTATAGTAATTGTCGTTCTATCGATCATTTAACCATAATATGGCTAATAATATGAGTTAGATTGATAATACCAAGAGTAGTGAGTATAGTAATTGTCGTTCTATCGATCATATAAGCATAATATGGCTAATAATATGAGTTAGATTGATAATAATAAGAGTAGTAAGTATAGTATTTGTCGTTCTATCGATCATATAAGCATAATATGGCTAATAATACGAGTTAGATTGATAATAATAAGAGTAATAAGTATAGTAATTGTCGTTCTATCGATCATTTAACCATAATATGGCTAATAATATGAGTTAGATTGATAATAATAAGAGTAATAAGTATAGTAATTGTCGTTCTATCGATAATATAAGCATAATATGGCTAATAATATGAGTCAGATTGATAATAATAACAGTAATAAGTATAGTAATTGTCGTTCTATCGATAATATAAGCATAATTTGGCTAATAATATGAGTTAGATTGATAATACTAAGAGTAGTGAGTATAGTAATTCTCGTTCTATCGATCATATAATCATAATATGGCTAATAATATGAGTTAGATTGATAATACCAAGAGTAGTGAGTATAGTAATTGTCGTTCTATCGATCATATAAGCATAATATGGCTAATAATACGAGTTAGATTGATAATAATAAGAGTAATAAGTATAGTAATTGTCGTTCTATCGATCATTTAACCATAATATGGCTAATAATATGAGTTAGATTGATAATAATAAGAGTAATAAGTATAGTAATTGTCGTTCTATCGATAATATAAGCATAATATGGCTAATAATATGAGTTAGATTGATAATACTAAGAGTAATAAGTATAGTAATTGTCGTTCTATCGATCATATAAGCATAATATGGCTAATAATACGAGTTAGATTGATAATAATAAGAGTAATAAGTATAGTAATTGTCGTTCTATCGATCATTTAACCATAATATGGCTAATAATATGAGTTAGATTGATAATACCAAGAGTAGTGAGTATAGTAATTGTCGTTCTATCGATCATATAAGCATAATATGGCTAATAATATGAGTTAGATTGATAATAATAAGAGTAGTAAGTATAGTATTTGTCGTTCTATCGATCATATAAGCATAATATGGCTAATAATACGAGTTAGATTGATAATAATAAGAGTAATAAGTATAGTAATTGTCGTTCTATCGATCATTTAACCATAATATGGCTAATAATATGAGTTAGATTGATAATAGTGAGTGTAATAAATATAGCAATTGCCGTTCTATCGCTCATATAAGCACAATATGGCTAATAATATGAGTTAGATAGATAATAATAAGAGTAATGAGTATAGTAATTGTCGTTCTATCGATCATATCTGCATAATATGGTTAATAATATGAGTTAGATTCATAATAATAACAGTAACAAGTATAGTAATTGTCGTTCTATCGATCATTTAAGCATAATATGGCTAATAATATGAGTTAGATTGATAATAATAAGAGTAATAAGTATAGTAATTGTCGTTCTATCGATCATATCTGCATAATATGGTTAATAATATGAGTTAGATTGATAATAGTGAGTGTAATAAGTATAGTGAATGTCGTTCTATCGATCATATCAGCATAATATGGGTAATAATATGAGTTGGATTGATAATAATAAGAGTAATGAGTATAGTAATTGTAGTTCTATCGATCATATAAGCATAATATGGCTAATAATATGAGTAAGATTCATAATAATAACAGTAACAAGTATAGTAATTGTCGTTCTATCGATCATTTAAGCATAATATGGCTAATAATGTGAGTTAGATTGATAATACTAAGAGTAGTGAGTATAGTAATTGTCGTTCTATCGATCATATAAGCATAATATGGCTAATAATATGAGTTAGATTGATAATAATAAGTGTAATAAGTATAGTAATTGTCGTTCTATCGGTCATTTAAGCATAATATGGCTAATAATATGAGTCAGATTGATAATAATAACAGTAATAAGTAGAGTAATTGTCGTTCTATCGATAATATAAGCATAATATGGCTAATAATATGAGTTAGATTGATAATACTAAGAGTAGTGAGTATAGTAATTCTCGTTCTATCGATCATATAATCATAATATGGCTAATAATATGAGTTAGATTGATAATACCAAGAGTAGTGAGTATAGTAATTGTCGTTCTATCGATCATATAAGCATAATATGGCTAATAATATGAGTTAGATTGATAATAATAAGAGTAGTAAGTATAGTATTTGTCGTTCTATCGATCATATAAGCATAATATGGCTAATAATACGAGTTAGATTGATAATAATAAGAGTAATAAGTATAGTAATTGTCGTTCTATCGATCATTTAACCATAATATGGCTAATAATATGAGTTAGATTGATAATAATAAGAGTAATAAGTATAGTAATTGTCGTTCTATCGATAATATAAGCATAATATGGCTAATAATATGAGTTAGATTGATAATACTAAGAGTAATAAGTATAGTAATTGTCGTTCTATGGATCATATAAGCATAATATGGCTAATAATATGAGTTAGATTGATAATACTAAGAGTAGTGAGTATAGTAATTCTCATTCTATCGATCATATAAGCATAATATGGCTAATAATATGAGTTAGATAGATAATAATAAGAGTAATGAGTATAGTAATTGTAGTTCTATCGATCATATCTGCATAATATGGTTAATAATATGAGTTAGATTCATAATAATAACAGTAACAAGTATAGTAATTGTCGTTCTATCGATCATTTAAGCATAATATGGCTAATAATATGAGTTAGATTGATAATAATAAGAGTAATAAGTATAGTAATTGTCGTTCTATCGATCATATCTGCATAATATGGTTAATAATATGAGTTAGATTGATAATAGTGAGTGTAATAAGTATAGTGAATGTCGTTCTATCGATCATATCAGCATAATATGGGTAATAATATGAGTTAGATTGATAATAATAAGAGTAATAAGTATAGTAATTGTCGTTCTATCGATCATATCTGCATAATATGGTTAATAATATGAGTTAGATTGATAATAGTGAGTGTAATAAGTATAGTAAATGTCGTTCTATCGATCATATCAGCATAATACGGGTATTAATATGAGTTGGATTGATAATAATAAGAGTAATGAGTATAGTAATTGTAGTTCTATCGATCATATAAGCATAATGTGGCTAATAATATGAGTTAGATTGATAATAATAAGAGTAGTAAGTATAGTATTTGTCGTTCTATCGATCATATCTGCATAATATGGTTAATAATATGAGTTAGATTCATAATAATAACAGTAATAAGTATAGTAATTGTCGTTCTATCGATAATATAACCATAATATGGCTAATAATATGAGTTAGATTGATAATACTAAGAGTAGTGAGTATAGTAATTGTCGTTCTAACGATCATATAAGCATAATATGGCTAATAATATGAGTTAGATTGATAATAATAAGAGTAATGAGTATAGTAATTGTCGTTCTATCGATCATATAAGCATAATATGGTTAATAATATGAGTTAGATTGATAATAGTGAGTGTAATAAATATAGTAATTGTCGTTCTATCGCTCATATAAGCACAATATGGCTAATAATATGAGTTAGATTGATAATAATAAGAGTAATAAGTATAGTAATTGTCGTTCTATCGATTATATCTGCACAATATGGTTAATAATATGAGTTAGATTGATAATAATAAGAGTAATAAGTATAGTAATTGTCGTTATATCGATCATATAACCATAATATGGCTAATAGCATGAGTTAGATTGATAATAATAAGAGTAATGAGTATAGTAATTGTCGTTCTATCGATCATATCTGCATAATATGGTTAATAATATGAGTTAGATTGATAATAATAAGAGTAATAAGTATAGTAATTGTCGTTCTATCGATCATATAAGCATAATATGGCTAATAATATGAGTTAGATTGATAATAATAAGAGTAATAAGTATAGTAATTGTCGTTCTATCGATCATATAAGCATAATATGGCTAATAATATGAGTTAGATTGATAATAATAAATGTAATAAGTATAGTAATTGTCGTTCTATCGATCATAATTGCATAATATGGTTAATAATATGAGTTAGATTGATAATAATAAGAGCAATGAGTATAGTAATTGTCGTACTATCGATCATATAAGCATAATATGGCTAATAATATGAGTTAGATTGATAATAATAAGTGTAAAAAGTATAGTAATTGTCGTTCGATCGATCATATCTGCATAATATGGTTAATAATATGAGTTAGATTGATAATAATAAGAGTAATGAGTATAGTAATTGTCGTACTATCGATCATATAAGCATAATATGGCTAATAATGTGTGTTAGATTGATAATAGTGAGTGCAATAAATATAGTAATTGTCGTTCTATCGCTCATATAAGCACAATATGGCTAATAATATGAGTTAAATTGATAATAATAAGAGTTATAAGTATAGTAATTGTCGTTCTATCGATCATATAAGCATAATATGGCTAATAATATGAGTTAGATTGATAATAATAAGAGTAATAAGTATAGTAATTGTCGTTCTATCGATCATTTAACCATAATATGGCTAATAATATGAGTTAGATTGATAATAATAAGAGTAATAAATATAGTAATTGTCGTTCTATCGATAATATAAGCATAATATGGCTAATAATATGAGTTAGATTGATAATAATAAGAGTAATAAGTATAGTAATTGTCGTTCTATCGATTATATCTGCACAATATGGTTAATAATATGAGTTAGATTGATAATAATAAGAGTAATAAGTATAGTAATTGTCGTTATATCGATCATATAACCATAATATGGCTAATAGCATGAGTTAGATTGATAATAATAAGAGTAATGAGTATAGTAATTGTCGTTCTATCGATCATATCTGCATAATATGGTTAATAATATGAGTTAGATTGATAATAGTGAGTGTAATAAATATAGTAATTGTCGTTCTATCGCTCATATAAGCACAATATGGCTAATAATATGAGTTAGATTGATAATAATAAGAGTAATAAGTATAGTAATTGTCGTTCTATCGATCATATAAGCATAATATGGCTAATAATATGAGTTAGATTGATAATAATAAATGTAATAAGTATAGTAATTGTCGTTCTATCGATCATAATTGCATAATATGGTTAATAATATGAGTTAGATTGATAATAATAAGAGCAATGAGTATAGTAATTGTCGTACTATCGATCATATAAGCATAATATGGCTAATAATATGAGTTAGATTGATAATAATAAGTGTAAAAAGTATAGTAATTGTCGTTCGATCGATCATATAAGCATAATATGGCTAATAATATGAGTAAGATTCATAATAATAAGAGTAATAAGTATAGTAATTGTCGTTCTATCGATCATTTAAGCATAATATGGCGAATAATATGAGTTGGGTTGATAAAAATAAGAATAATAAGTATAGTAATTGTCGTTCTATCGATCATATAAGCATAATATGGCTAATAATATGAGTTAGGTTGATAATAATAAGAGTAATAAGTATAGTAAATGTCGTGCTATCGATCATATCTGCATAATATGGTTAATAATATGAGTTAGATTGATAATAGTGAGTGTAATAAGTATAGTAATTGTCGTTCTGTCGATCATATAAGCATAATATGGCTAATAATATGAGTTAGATTGATAATAATAAGAGTAATAAGTATAGTAATTGTCGTTCTATCGATTATATCTGCACAATATGGTTAATAATATGAGTTAGATTGATAATAATAAGAGTAATAAGTATAGTAATTGTCGTTATATCGATCATATAACCATAATATGGCTAATAGCATGAGTTAGATTGATAATAATAAGAGTAATGGGTATAGTAATTGTCGTTCTATCGATCACATCTGCATAATATGGTTAATAATATGAGTTAGATTGATAATAGTGAGTGTAATAAATATAGTAATTGTCGTTCTATCGCTCATATAAGCACAATATGGCTAATAATATGAGTTAGATTGATAATAATAAGAGTAATGAGTATAGTAATTGTCGTACTATCGATCATATAAGCATAATATGGCTAATAATGTGTGTTAGATTGATAATAGTGAGTGCAATAAATATAGTAATTGTCGTTCTATCGCTCATATAAGCACAATATGGCTAATAATATGAGTTAAATTGATAATAATAAGAGTAATAAGTATAGTAATTGTCGTTCTATCGATCATATAAGCATAATATGGCTAATAATATGAGTTAGATTGATAATAATAAGAGTAATAAGTATAGTAATTGTCGTTCTATCGATCATTTAACCATAATATGGCTAATAATATGAGTTAGATTGATAATAATAAGAGTAATAAGTATAGTAATTGTCGTTCTATCGATAATATAAGCATAATATGGCTAATAATATGAGTTAGATTGATAATAATAAGAGTAATAAGTATAGTAATTGTCGTTCTATCGATTATATCTGCACAATATGGTTAATAATATGAGTTAGATTGATAATAATAAGAGTAATAAGTATAGTAATTGTCGTTATATCGATCATATAACCATAATATGGCTAATAGCATGAGTTAGATTGATAATAATAAGAGTAATGAGTATAGTAATTGTCGTTCTATCGATCATATCTGCATAATATGGTTAATAATATGAGTTAGATTGATAATAGTGAGTGTAATAAATATAGTAATTGTCGTTCTATCGCTCATATAAGCACAATATGGCTAATAATATGAGTTAGATTGATAATAATAAGAGTAATAAGTATAGTAATTGTCGTTCTATCGATCATATAAGCATAATATGGCTAATAATATGAGTTAGATTGATAATAATAAATGTAATAAGTATAGTAATTGTCGTTCTATCGATCATAATTGCATAATATGGTTAATAATATGAGTTAGATTGATAATAATAAGAGCAATGAGTATAGTAATTGTCGTACTATCGATCATATAAGCATAATATGGCTAATAATATGAGTTAGATTGATAATAATAAGTGTAAAAAGTATAGTAATTGTCGTTCGATCGATCATATCTGCATAATATGGTTAATAATATGAGTTAGATTGATAATAATAAGAGTAATGAGTATAGTAATTGTCGTACTATCGATCATATAAGCTTAATATGGCTAATAATGTGTGTTAGATTGATAATAGTGAGTGCAATAAATATAGTAATTGTCGTTCTATCGCTCATATAAGCACAATATGGCTAATAATATGAGTTAGATTGATAATAATAAGAGTAATAAGTATAGTAATTGTCGTTCTATCGATCATATAAGCATAATATGGCTAATAATATGAGTTAGATTGATAATAATAAGAGTAATAAGTATATTAATTGTCGTTCTATCGATCATTTAACCATAATATGGCTAATAATATGAGTTAGATTGATAATAATAAGAGTAATAAGTATAGTAATTGTCGTTCTATCGATAATATAAGCATAATATGGCTAATAATATGAGTTAGATTGATAATACTGAGGGTAGTGAGTATAGTAACTCTCGTTCTATCGATCATATAAGCATAATATGGCTAATAATATGAGTTGGATTGATAATAATAAGAGTAATAAGTATAGTAATTGTCGTTCTATCGATCATATAAGCATAATATGGCTAATAATATGAGTTAGATTGATAATAATAAGAGTAATAAGTATATTAATTGTCGTTCTATCGATCATTTAACCATAATATGGCTAATAATATGAGTTAGATTGATAATAATAACAGTAATAAGTATAGTAATCGTCGTTCTATCGATAATATAAGCATAATATGGCTAATAATATGAGTTTGATTGATAATACTAAGAGTAGTGAGTATAGTAATTGTCGTTCTATCGATCATATAAGCATAATATGGCTAATAATATGAGTTAGATTGATAATAATAAGAGTAATGAGTATAGTAATTGTCGTTCTATCGATCATATAAGCATAATATGGCTAATAATATGAGTTAGATTTATAATAATAAGAGTAATAAGTATAGTAATTGTCGTTCTATCGATCATATAAGCACAATATGGCTAATAATATGAGTTAGATTGATAATAATAAGAGTAATAAGTATAGTAATTGTCGTTCTATCGATTATATCTGCACAATATGGTTAATAATATGAGTTAGATTGATAATAATAAGAGTAATAAGTATAGTAATTGTCGTTATATCGATCATATAACCATAATATGGCTAATAGCATGAGTTAGATTGATAATAATAAGAGTAATGAGTATAGTAATTGTCGTTCTATCGATCATATCTGCATAATATGGTTAATAGTATGAGTTAGATTGATAATAGTGAGTGTAATAAATATAGTAATTGTCGTTCTATCGCTCATATAAGCACAATATGGCTAATAATATGAGTTAGATTGATAATAATAAGAGTAATAAGTATAGTAATTGTCGTTCTATCGCTCATATAAGCACAATATGGCTAATAATATGAGTTAGATTGATAATAATAAGAGTAATAAGTATAGTAATTGTCGTTCTATCGATCATATAAGCATAATATGGCTAATAATATGAGTTAGATTGATAATAATAAGAGTAATAAGTATATTAATTGTCGTTCTATCGATCATTTAACCATAATATGGCTAATAATATGAATTAGATTGATAATAATAAGAGTAATAAGTATAGTAATTGTCGTTCTATCGATAATATAAGCCTAATATGGCTAATAATATGAGTTAGATTGATAATACTGAGGGTAGTGAGTATAGTAACTCTCGTTCTATCGATCATATAAGCATAATATGGCTAATAATATGAGTTGGATTGATAATAATAAGAGTAATAAGTATAGTAATTGTCGTTCTATCGATCATATAAGCACAATATGGCTAATAATATGAGTTAGATTGATAATAATAAGAGTAATAAGTATAGTAATTGTCGTTCTATCGATCATATCTGCATAATATGGTTAATAATATGAGTTAGATTGATAATAATAAGAGTAATAAGTATAGTAATTGTCGTTATATCGATCATATAACCATAATATGGCTAATAGCATGAGTTAGATTGATAATAATAAGAGTAATAAGTATAGTAATTGTCGTTCTATCGATCATATAAGCATAATATGGCTAATAATATGAGTTAGATTGACAATAATAAGTGTAATAAGTATAGTAATTGTCGTTCTATCGATCATATCAGCATAATACGGGTAATAATATGAGTTGGATTGATAATAATAAGAGTAATGAGTATAGTAATTGTAGTTCTATCGATCATATAAGCATAATGTGGCTAATAATATGAGTTAGATTCATAATAATAAGAGTAATAAGTACAGTAATTGTCGTTCTATCGATCATATAAGCAGAATATGGCTAATAATATGAGTTAGATTTATAATAATAAGAGTAATAAGTATAGTAATTGTCGTTCTATCGATCATATAAGCACAATATGGCTAATAATATGAGTTAGATTGATAATAATAAGAGTAATAAGTATAGTAACTGTCGTTCTATCGATAATATAAGCATAATATGGCTAATAATATGAGTTAGATTGATAATAATAAGAGTAATAAGTATAGTAATTGTCGTTCTATCGATCATATAAGCAGAATATGGCTAATAATATGAGTTAGATTGATAATAATAAGAGTAATAAGTATAGTAATTGTCGTTCTATCGATTATATCTGCACAATATGGTTAATAATATGAGTTAGATTGATAATAATAAGAGTAATAAGTATAGTAATTGTCGTTATATCGATCATATAACCATAATATGGCTAATAGCATGAGTTAGATTGATAATAATAGGAGTAATGAGTATATTAATAGTCGTTCTATCGATCATATCTGCATAATATGGTTAATAATATGAGTTAGATTGATAATAGTGAGTGTAATAAATATAGTAATTGTCGTTCTATCGCTCATATAAGCACAATATGGCTAATAATATGAGTTAGATTGATAATAATAAGAGTAATAAGTATAGTAATTGTCGTTCTACCGATCATATAAGCATAATATGGCTAATAATATGAGTTAGATTGATAATAATAAGAGTAATGAGTATAGTAATTGTAGTTCTATCGATCATATCTGCATAATATGGTTAATAATATGAGTTAGAATGATAATAATAAGAGTAATAAGTATAGTAATTGTCGTTCTGTCGATCATATCTGCATAATATGGTTAATAATATGAGTTAGATTGATAATAGTGAGTGTAATAAGTATAGTGAATGTCGTTCTATCGATCATATCAGCATAATACGGGTATTAATATGAGTTGGATTGATAATAATAAGAGTAATGAGTATAGTAATTGTCGTTCTATCGATCATATAAGCATAATATGGCTAATAATATGAGTTAGATTGATAATAATAAGAGTAATAAGTATAGTAATTGTCGTTCTATCGATCATATAAGCATAATATGGCTAATAATGTGAGTTAGATTGATAATAGTGAGTGCAATAAATATAGTAATTGTCGTTCTATCGCTCATATAAGCACAATATGGCTAATAATATGAGTTAGATTGATAATAATAAGAGTAATAAGTATAGTAACTGACGTTCTATCGATAATATAAGCATAATATGGCTAATAATATGAGTTAGATTGAGAATAACAAGTGTAATAAGTATAGTAATTGTCGTTCTATCGATCATATAAGCATAATATGGGTAATAATATGAGTTGGATTGATAATAATAAGAGTAATGAGTATAGTAATTGTAGTCCTATCGATCATATAAGCATAATATGGCTAATCATATGAGTAAGATTCATAATAATAAGAGTAATAAGTATAGTAATTGTCGTTCTATCGATCATTTAAGCATAATATGGCGAATAATATGAGTTGGGTTGATAAAAATAAGAATAATAAGTATAGTAATTGTCGTTCTATCGATCATATAAGCATAATATGGCTAATAATATGAGTTAGGTTGATAATAATAACAGTAATAAGTATAGTAATTGCCGTTCTATCGATAATATAAGCATAATATGGCTAATAATATGAGTTTGATTGATAATACTAAGAGTAGTGAGTATAGTAATTGTCGCTCTATCGATCATATAAGCATAATATGGCTAATAATATGAGTTAGATTGATAATAATAAGAGTAATGAGTATAGTAATTGTCGTTCTATCGATCATATAAGCATAATATGGCTAATAATATGAGTTAGATTTATAATAATAAGAGTAATAAGTATAGTAATTGTCGTTCTATCGATCATATAAGCACAATATGGCTAATAATATGAGTTAGAGTGATAATACTAAGAGTAGTGAGTATAGTAATTCTCATTCTATCGATCATATAAGCATAATATGGCTAATAATATGAGTTAGATTGATAATAATAACAGTAATAAGTATAGTAATTGTCGTTCTATCGATAATATAAGCATAATATGGCTAATAATATGAGTTTGATTGATAATACTAAGAGTAGTGAGTATAGTAATTGTCGTTCTATCGATCATATAAGCATAATATGGCTAATAATATGAGTTAGATTGATTATAATAAGAGTAATGAGTATAGTAATTGTCGTTCTATCGATCATATAAGCATAATATGGCTAATAATATGAGTTAGATTTATAATAATAAGAGTAATAAGTATAGTAATTGTCGTTCTATCGATCATATAAGCACAATATGGCTAATAATATGAGTTAGATTGATAATAATAAGAGTAATGAGTATAGTAATTGTAGTCCTATCGATCATATAAGCATAATATGGCTAATAATATGAGTAAGATTCATAATAATAAGAGTAATAAGTATAGTAATTGTCGTTCTATCGATCATTTAAGCATAATATGGCGAATAATATGAGTTGGGTTGATAAAAATAAGAATAATAAGTATAGTAATTGTCGTTCTATCGATCATATAAGCATAATATGGCTAATAATATGAGTTAGGTTGATAATAATAAGAGTAATAAGTATAGTAAATGTCGTGCTATCGATCATATCTGCATAATATGGTTAATAATATGAGTTAGATTGATAATAGTGAGCGTAATAGGTATAGTAATTGTCGTTCTGTCGATCATATTAGCATAATATGGTTAATAATATGAGTTAGATTGATAATAATAAGAGTAATAAGTATAGTATTTGTCGTTCTATCGATCATATAAGCATAATATGGCTAATAATACGAGTTAGATTGATAATAATAAGAGTAATAAGTATAGTAATTGTCGTTCTATCTATCATATAAGCACAATATGGTTAATAATATGAGTTAGATTGATAATAATAAGAGTAATAAGTATAGTAATTGTTGTTCTCTCGATCATATAAGCATAATATGGCTAATAATATGAGTTAGAGTGATAATACTAAGAGTAGTGAGTATAGTAATTCTCATTCTATCGATCATATAAGCATAATATGGCTAATAATATGAGTTAGATTGATAATAATAACAGTAATAAGTATAGTAATTGCCGTTCTATCGATAATATAAGCATAATATGGCTAATAATATGAGTTTGATTGATAATACTAAGAGTAGTGAGTATAGTAATTGTCGCTCTATCGATCATATAAGCATAATATGGCTAATAATATGAGTTAGATTGATAATAATAAGAGTAATGAGTATAGTAATTGTCGTTCTATCGATCATATAAGCATAATATGGCTAATAATATGAGTTAGATTGATAATAATAAGAGTAATAAGTATAGTAATTGTCGTTATATCGATCATATAACCATAATATGGCTAATAGCATGAGTTAGATTGATAATAATAAGAGTAATTAGTATAGTAATTGTCGTTCTATCGATCATATCTGCATAATATGGTTAATAATATGAGTTAGATTGATAATAGTGAGTGTAATAAATATAGTAATTGTCGTTCTATCGCTCATATGAGCACAATATGGCTAATAATATGAGTTAGATTGATAATAATAAGAGTAATAAGTATAGTAATTGTCGTTCTATCGATCATTTAACCATAATATGGCTAATAATATGAGTTAGATTGATAATAATAAGAGAAATAAGTATAGTAATTGTCGTTCTATCGATCATATCTGCATAATATGGTTAATAATATGAGTTAGAATGATAATAATAAGAGTAATAAGTATATTAATTGTCGTTCTATCGATCATATAAGCATAATATGGCTAATAATATGAGTTGGATTGATAATAATAAGAGTAATAAGTATAGTAATTGTCGTTCTATCGATCATATAATCATAATATGGCTAATAATATGAGTTAGACTGATAATACTAAGAGTAGTGAGTATAGTAATTCTCATTCTATCGATCATATAAGCATAATATGGCTAATAATATGAGTTAGATAGATAATAATAAGAGTAATGAGTATAGTAATTGTAGTTCTATCGATCATATCTGCATAATATGGTTAATAATATGAGTTAGATTGATAATAATAAGAGTAATGAGTATAGTAATTCTCGTTCTATCGATCATATAAGCATAATATGGCTAATAATATGAGTTAGATTTATAATAATAAGAGTAATAAGTATAGTAATTGTCGTTCTATCGATCATATAAGCACAATATGGCTAATAATATGAGTTAGATTGATAATAATAAGAGTAATAAGTATAGTAATTGTCGTTCTATCGATTATATCTGCACAATATGGTTAATAATATGAGTTAGATTGATAATAACAAGAGTAATAAGTATAGTAATTGTCGTTATATCGGTCATATAACCATAATATGGCTAATAGCATGAGTTAGATTGATAATAATAAGAGTAATGAGTATAGTAATTGTCGTTCTATCGATCATATCTGCATAATATGGTTAATAATATGAGTTAGATTGATAATAGTGAGTGTAATAAATATAGTAATTGTCGTTCTATCGCTCATATAAGCACAATATGGCTAATAATATGAGTTAGATTGATAATAATAAGAGTAATAAGTATAGTTATTGTCGTTCTATCGATCATATAAGCACAATATGGCTAATAATATGAGTTAGATTGATAATAATAAGAGTAATAAGTATAGTAACTGTCGTTCTATCGATCATATCTGCATAATATGGTTAATAATATGAGTTAGATTGATAATAATAAGAGTAATAAGTATAGTAATTGTCGTTATATCGATCATATAACCATAATATGGCTAATAGCATGAGTTAGATTGATAATAATAAGAGTAATAAGTATAGTAATAGTCGTTCTATCGATCATATAAGCATAATATGGCTAATAATATGAGTTAGATTGATAATAATAAGTGTAATAAGTATAGTAATTGTCGTTCTATCGATCATAATTGCATAATATGGTTAATAATATGAGTTAGATTGATAATAGTAAGAGCAATGAGTATAGTAATTGTCGTACTATCGATCATATAAGCATAGTATGGCTAATAATATGAGTTAGATTGATAATAATAAGTGTAATAAGTATAGTAATTGTCGTTCGATCGATCATATCTGCATAATATGGTTAATAATATGAGTTAGATTGATAATAATAAGAGTAATGAGTATAGTAATTGTCGTACTATCGATCATATAAGCATAATATGGCTAATAATGTGAGTTAGATTGATAATAGTGAGTGCAATAAATATAGTAATTGTCGTTCTATCGCTCATATAAGCACAATATGGCTAATAATATGAGTTAGAATGATAATAATAAGAGTAATAAGTATAGTAATTGTCATTCTATCGATCATATAAGCATAATATGGCTAATAATATGAGTTAGATTGATAATAATAAGTGTAATAAGTATAGTAATTGTCGTTCTATCGATCATATAAGCATCATATGGCTAATAATATGAGTTAGATTGATAATAATAAGAGTAATGAGTATAGTAATTGTAGCTCTATCGATCATATCTGCTTAATATGGTTAATAATATGAGTTAGAATGATAATAATAAGAGTAATAAGTATAGTAATTGTCGTTCTATCGATCATATCTGCATAATATGGTTAATAATATGAGTTAGATTGATAATAGTGAGTGTAATAAGTATAGTGAATGTCGTTCTATCGATCATATCAGCATAATACGGGTAATAATATGAGTTGGATTGATAATAATAAGAGTAATGAGTATAGTAATTGTCGTTCTATCGATCATATAAGCATAATATGGCTAATAATATGAGTTAGATTTATAATAATAAGAGTAATAAGTATAGTAATTGTCGTTCTATCGATCATATAAGCACAATATGGCTAATAATATGAGCTAGAGTGATAATACTAAGAGTAGTGAGTATAGTAATTCTCATTCTATCGATCATATAAGCATAATATGGCTAATAATATGAGTTAGATTGATAATAATAACAGTAATAAGTATAGTAATTGTCGTTCTATCGATAATATAAGCATAATATGGCGAATAATATGAGTTTGATTGATAATACTAAGAGTAGTGAGTATAGTAATTGTCGTTCTATCGATCATATAAGCATAATATGGCTAATAATATGAGTTAGATTGATAATAATAAGAGTAATGAGTATAGTAATTGTCGTTCTATCGAACATATAAGCATAATATGGCTAATAATACGAGTTAGATTGATAATAATAAGAGTAATAAGTACAGTAATTGTCGTTCTATCGATCATTTAAGCATAATATGGCTAATAATATGAGTTAGATTGATAATAATAACAGTAATAAGTATAGTAATTGTCGTTCTATCGATCATATAAGCATAATAAGGCTAATAATATGAGTTAGAGTGATAATACTAAGAGTAGTGAGTATAGTAATTCTCATTCTATCGATCATATAAGCATAATATGGCTAATAATATGAGTTAGATTGATAATAATAAGAGTAATAAGTACAGTAATTGTCGTTCTCTCGATCATATAAGCATAATATGGCTAATAATATGAGTTAGAGTGATAATACTAAGAGTAGTGAGTATAGTAATTCTCATTCTATCGGTCATTTAAGCATAATATGGCTAATAATATGAGTCAGATTGATAATAATAACAGTAATAAGTATAGTAATTGTCGTTCTATCGATAATATAAGCATAATATGGCTAATAATATGAGTTAGATTGATAATACTAAGAGTAGTGAGTATAGTAATTCTCGTTCTATCGATCATATAATCATAATATGGCTAATAATATGAGTTAGATTGATAATACTAAGAGTAGTGAGTATAGTAATTGTCGTTCTATCGATCATATAAGCATAATACGGCTAATAATATGAGTTAGATTGATAATAACAAGAGTAGTAAGTATAGTATTTGTCGTTCTATCGATCACATAAGCATAATATGGCTAATAATACGAGTTGGATTGATAATAATAAGAGTAATAAGTATAGTAATTGTCGTTCTATCGATCATTTAACCATAATATGGCTAATAATATGAGTTAGATTGATAATAATAAGAGTAATAAGTATAGTAATTGTCGTTCTATCGATAATATAAGCAAATATGGCTAATAATATGAGTTAGATTGATAATACTAAGGGTAGTGAGTATAGTAATTCTCGTTCTATCGATCATATAAGCATAATATGGCTAATAATATGAGTTGGATTGATAATAATAAGAGTAATAAGTATAGTAATTGTCGTTCTATCGATCATATAAGCATAATATGGCTAATAATATGAGTTAGACTGATAATACTAAGAGTAGTGAGTATAGTAATTCTCATTCTATCGATCATATAAGCATAATATGGCTAATAATATGAGTTAGATAGATAATTATAAGAGTAATGAGTATAGTAATTGTAGTTCTATCGATCATATCTGCATAATATGGTTAGTAATATGAGTTAGAATGATAATAATAAGAGTAATAAGTATAGTAATTGTCGTTCTATCGATCATATCTGCATAATATGGTTAATAATATGAGTTAGATTGATAATAGTGAGTGTAATAAGTATAGTGAATGTCGTTCTATCGATCATATCAGCATAATACGGGTAATAATATGAGTTGGATTGATAATAATAAGAGTAATGAGTATAGTAATTGTAGTTCTATCGATCATATAAGCATAATATGGCTAATAATATGAGTTAGATTTATAATAATAAGAGTACTGAGTATAGTAATTCTCGTTCTATCGATCATATAAGCATAATATGGCTAATAATGTGAGTTAGATTGATAATAGTGAGTGCAATAAATATAGTAATTGTCGTTCTATCGCTCATATAAGCACAATATGGCTAATAATATGAGTTAGATTGATAATAATAAGAGTAATAAGTATAGTAATTGTCGTTCTATCGATCATATAAGCATAATATGGCTAATAATATGAGTTAGATTGATAATAATAAGTGTAATAAGTATAGTAATTGTCGTTCTATCGATCATATAAGCATAATATGGGTAATAATATGAGTTGGATTGATAATAATAAGAGTAATAAGTATAGTAATTGTCATTCTATCGATCATATAAGCATAATATGGCTAATAATATGAGTTAGATTGATAATAATAAGTGTAATAAGTATAGTAATTGTCGTTCTATCGATCATATAAGCATCATATGGCTAATAATATGAGTTAGATTGATAATAATAAGAGTAATGAGTATAGTAATTCTCATTCTATCGATCATATAAGCATAATATGGCTAATAATATGAGTTAGATTGATAATAATAACAGTAATAAGTATAGTAATTGTCGTTCTATCGATAATATAAGCATAATATGGCTAATAATATGAGTTAGATTGATAATACTAAGAGTAGTGAGTATAGTAATTCTCGTTCTATCGATCATATAATCATAATATGGCTAATAATATGAGTTAGATTGATAATACTAAGAGTAGTGAGTATAGTAATTGTCGTTCTATCGATCATATAAGCATAATACGGCTAATAATATGAGTTAGATTGATAATAACAAGAGTAGTAAGTATAGTATTTGTCGTTCTATCGATCATATAAGCATAATATGGCTAATAATACGAGTTGGATTGATAATAATAAGAGTAATAAGTATAGTAATTGTCGTTCTATCGATCATTTAACCATAATATGGCTAATAATATGAGTTAGATTGATAATAATAAGAGTAATAAGTATAGTAATTGTCGTTCTATCGATAATATAAGCAAATATGGCTAATAATATGAGTTAGATTGATAATACTAAGGGTAGTGAGTATAGTAATTCTCGTTCTATCGATCATATAAGCATAATATGGCTAATAATATGAGTTGGATTGATAATAATAAGAGTAATAAGTATAGTAATTGTCGTTCTATCGATCATATAAGCACAATATGGCTAATAATATGAGTTAGAGTGATAATACTAAGAGTAGTGAGTATAGTAATTCTCGTTCTATCGATCATATAATCATAATATGGCTAATAATATGAGTTAGATTGATAATACTAAGAGTAGTGAGTATAGTAATTGTCGTTCTATCGATCATATAAGCATAATACGGCTAATAATATGAGTTAGATTGATAATAACAAGAGTAGTAAGTATAGTATTTGTCGTTCTATCGATCATATAAGCATAATATGGCTAATAATACGAGTTGGATTGATAATAATAAGAGTAATAAGTATAGTAATTGTCGTTCTATCGATCATTTAACCATAATATGGCTAATAATATGAGTTAGATTGATAATAATAAGAGTAATAAGTATAGTAATTGTCGTTCTATCGATAATATAAGCAAATATGGCTAATAATATGAGTTAGATTGATAATACTAAGGGTAGTGAGTATAGTAATTCTCGTTCTATCGATCATATAAGCATAATATGGCTAATAATATGAGTTGGATTGATAATAATAAGAGTAATAAGTATAGTAATTGTCGTTCTATCGATCATATAAGCACAATATGGCTAATAATATGAGTTAGAGTGATAATACTAAGAGTAGTGAGTATAGTAATTCTCATTCTATCGATCATATAAGCATAATATGGCTAATAATATGAGTTAGATTGATAATAATAACAGTAATAAGTATAGTAATTGTCGTTCTATCGATAATATAAGCATAATATGGCGAATAATATGAGTTTGATTGATAATACTAAGAGTAGTGAGTATAGTAATTCTCGTTCTATCGATCATATAATCATAATATGGCTAATAATATGAGTTAGATTGATAATACTAAGAGTAGTGAGTATAGTAATTGTCGTTCTATCGATCATATAAGCATAATACGGCTAATAATATGAGTTAGATTGATAATAACAAGAGTAGTAAGTATAGTATTTGTCGTTCTATCGATCATATAAGCATAATATGGCTAATAATACGAGTTGGATTGATAATAATAAGAGTAATAAGTATAGTAATTGTCGTTCTATCGATCATTTAACCATAATATGGCTAATAATATGAGTTAGATTGATAATAATAAGAGTAATAAGTATAGTAATTGTCGTTCTATCGATAATATAAGCAAATATGGCTAATAATATGAGTTAGATTGATAATACTAAGGGTAGTGAGTATAGTAATTCTCGTTCTATCGATCATATAAGCATAATATGGCTAATAATATGAGTTGGATTGATAATAATAAGAGTAATAAGTATAGTAATTGTCGTTCTATCGATCATATAAGCATAATATGGCTAATAATATGAGTTAGACTGATAATACTAAGAGTAGTGAGTATAGTAATTCTCATTCTATCGATCATATAAGCATAATATGGCTAATAATATGAGTTAGATAGATAATTATAAGAGTAATGAGTATAGTAATTGTAGTTCTATCGATCATATCTGCATAATATGGTTAGTAATATGAGTTAGAATGATAATAATAAGAGTAATAAGTATAGTAATTGTCGTTCTATCGATCATATCTGCATAATATGGTTAATAATATGAGTTAGATTGATAATAGTGAGTGTAATAAGTATAGTGAATGTCGTTCTATCGATCATATCAGCATAATACGGGTAATAATATGAGTTGGATTGATAATAATAAGAGTAATGTGTATAGTAATTGTAGTTCTATCGATCATATAAGCATAATATGGCTAATAATATGAGTTAGATTTATAATAATAAGAGTACTGAGTATAGTAATTCTCGTTCTATCGATCATATAAGCATAATATGGCTAATAATGTGAGTTAGATTGATAATAGTGAGTGCAATAAATATAGTAATTGTCGTTCTATCGCTCATATAAGCACAATATGGCTAATAATATGAGTTAGATTGATAATAATAAGAGTAATAAGTATAGTAATTGTCGTTCTATCGATCATATAAGCATAATATGGCTAATAATATGAGTTAGATTGATAATAATAAGTGTAATAAGTATAGTAATTGTCGTTCTATCGATCATATAAGCATAATATGGGTAATAATATGAGTTGGATTGATAATAATAAGAGTAATAAGTATAGTAATTGTCATTCTATCGATCATATAAGCATAATATGGCTAATAATATGAGTTAGATTGATAATAATAAGTGTAATAAGTATAGTAATTGTCGTTCTATCGATCATATAAGCATCATATGGCTAATAATATGAGTTAGATTGATAATAATAAGAGTAATGAGTATAGTAATTCTCATTCTATCGATCATATAAGCATAATATGGCTAATAATATGAGTTAGATTGATAATAATAACAGTAATAAGTATAGTAATTGTCGTTCTATCGATAATATAAGCATAATATGGCTAATAATATGAGTTAGATTGATAATACTAAGAGTAGTGAGTATAGTAATTCTCGTTCTATCGATCATATAATCATAATATGGCTAATAATATGAGTTAGATTGATAATACTAAGAGTAGTGAGTATAGTAATTGTCGTTCTATCGATCATATAAGCATAATACGGCTAATAATATGAGTTAGATTGATAATAACAAGAGTAGTAAGTATAGTATTTGTCGTTCTATCGATCATATAAGCATAATATGGCTAATAATACGAGTTGGATTGATAATAATAAGAGTAATAAGTATAGTAATTGTCGTTCTATCGATCATTTAACCATAATATGGCTAATAATATGAGTTAGATTGATAATAATAAGAGTAATAAGTATAGTAATTGTCGTTCTATCGATAATATAAGCAAATATGGCTAATAATATGAGTTAGATTGATAATACTAAGGGTAGTGAGTATAGTAATTCTCGTTCTATCGATCATATAAGCATAATATGGCTAATAATATGAGTTAGACTGATAATACTAAGAGTAGTGAGTATAGTAATTCTCATTCTATCGATCATATAAGCATAATATGGCTAATAATATGAGTTAGATAGATAATTATAAGAGTAATGAGTATAGTAATTGTAGTTCTATCGATCATATCTGCATAATATGGTTAGTAATATGAGTTAGAATGATAATAATAAGAGTAATAAGTATAGTAATTGTCGTTCTATCGATCATATCTGCATAATATGGTTAATAATATGAGTTAGATTGATAATAGTGAGTGTAATAAGTATAGTGAATGTCGTTCTATCGATCATATCAGCATAATACGGGTAATAATATGAGTTGGATTGATAATAATAAGAGTAATGAGTATAGTAATTGTAGTTCTATCGATCATATAAGCATAATATGGCTAATAATATGAGTTAGATTTATAATAATAAGAGTACTGAGTATAGTAATTCTCGTTCTATCGATCATATAAGCATAATATGGCTAATAATGTGAGTTAGATTGATAATAGTGAGTGCAATAAATATAGTAATTGTCGTTCTATCGCTCATATAAGCACAATATGGCTAATAATATGAGTTAGATTGATAATAATAAGAGTAA
This sequence comes from Megachile rotundata, assembly GCF_050947335.1. Classification (NCBI taxonomy): domain Eukaryota; kingdom Metazoa; phylum Arthropoda; class Insecta; order Hymenoptera; family Megachilidae; genus Megachile; species Megachile rotundata. Next base: position 86,683 of record NW_027473861.1, read on the forward strand.
TAAGTATAGTAATTGTCGTTCTATCGATCATATAAGCATAATATGGCTAATAATATGAGTTAGATTGATAATAATAAGAGTAATAAGTACAGTAATTGTCGTTCTCTCGATCATATAAGCATAATATGGCTAATAATATGAGTTAGAGTGATAATACTAAGAGTAGTGAGTAGAGTAATTCTCATTCTATCGGTCATTTAAGCATAATATGGCTAATAATATGAGTCAGATTGATAATAATAACAGTAATAAGTATAGTAATTGTCGTTCTATCGATAATATAAGCATAATATGGCTAATAATATGAGTTAGATTGATAATACTAAGAGTAGTGAGTATAGTAATTCTCGTTCTATCGATCATATAATCATAATATGGCTAATAATATGAGTTAGATTGATAATACTAAGAGTAGTGAGTATAGTAATTGTCGTTCTATCGATCATATAAGCATAATACGGCTAATAATATGAGTTAGATTGATAATAACAAGAGTAGTAAGTATAGTATTTGTCGTTCTATCGATCATATAAGCATAATATGGCTAATAATACGAGTTGGATTGATAATAATAAGAGTAATAAGTATAGTAATTGTCGTTCTATCGATCATTTAACCATAATATGGCTAATAATATGAGTTACATTGATAATAATAAGAGTAATAAGTATAGTAATTGTCGTTCTATCGATAATATAAGCAAATATGGCTAATAATATGAGTTAGATTGATAATACTAAGGGTAGTGAGTATAGTAATTCTCGTTCTATCGATCATATAAGCATAATATGGCTAATAATATGAGTTGGATTGATAATAATAAGAGTAATAAGTATAGTAATTGTCGTTCTATCGATCATATAAGCATAATATGCTTAATAATATGAGTTAGACTGATAATACTAAGAGTAGTGAGTATAGTAATTCTCATTCTATCGATCATATAAGCATAATATGGCTAATAATATGAGTTAGATAGATAATTATAAGAGTAATGAGTATAGTAATTGTAGTTCTATCGATCATATCTGCATAATATGGTTAGTAATATGAGTTAGAATGATAATAATAAGAGTAATAAGTATAGTAATTGTCGTTCTATCGATCATATCTGCATAATATGGTTAATAATATGAGTTAGATTGATAATAGTGAGTGTAATAAGTATAGTGAATGTCGTTCTATCGATCATATCAGCATAATACGGGTAATAATATGAGTTGGATTGATAATAATAAGAGTAATGAGTATAGTAATTGTAGTTCTATCGATCATATAAGCATAATATGGCTAATAATATGAGTTAGATTTATAATAATAAGAGTACTGAGTATAGTAATTCTCGTTCTATCGATCATATAAGCATAATATGGCTAATAATGTGAGTTAGATTGATAATAGTGAGTGCAATAAATATAGTAATTGTCGTTCTATCGCTCATATAAGCACAATATGGCTAATAATATGAGTTAGATTGATAATAATAAGAGTAATAAGTATAGTAATTGTCGTTCTATCGATCATATAAGCATAATATGGCTAATAATATGAGTTAGATTGATAATAATAAGAGTAATAAGTACAGTAATTGTCGTTCTCTCGATCATATAAGCATAATATGGCTAATAATATGAGTTAGAGTGATAATACTAAGAGTAGTGAGTAGAGTAATTCTCATTCTATCGGTCATTTAAGCATAATATGGCTAATAATATGAGTCAGATTGATAATAATAACAGTAATAAGTATAGTAATTGTCGTTCTATCGATAATATAAGCATAATATGGCTAATAATATGAGTTAGATTGATAATACTAAGAGTAGTGAGTATAGTAATTCTCGTTCTATCGATCATATAATCATAATATGGCTAATAATATGAGTTAGATTGATAATACTAAGAGTAGTGAGTATAGTAATTGTCGTTCTATCGATCATATAAGCATAATACGGCTAATAATATGAGTTAGATTGATAATAACAAGAGTAGTAAGTATAGTATTTGTCGTTCTATCGATCATATAAGCATAATATGGCTAATAATACGAGTTGGATTGATAATAATAAGAGTAATAAGTATAGTAATTGTCGTTCTATCGATCATTTAACCATAATATGGCTAATAATATGAGTTAGATTGATAATAATAAGAGTAATAAGTATAGTAATTGTCGTTCTATCGATAATATAAGCAAATATGGCTAATAATATGAGTTAGATTGATAATACTAAGGGTAGTGAGTATAGTAATTCTCGTTCTATCGATCATATAAGCATAATATGGCTAATAATATGAGTTGGATTGATAATAATAAGAGTAATAAGTATAGTAATTGTCGTTCTATCGATCATATAAGCATAATATGGCTAATAATATGAGTTAGACTGATAATACTAAGAGTAGTGAGTATAGTAATTCTCATTCTATCGATCATATAAGCATAATATGGCTAATAATATGAGTTAGATAGATAATTATAAGAGTAATGAGTATAGTAATTGTAGTTCTATCGATCATATCTGCATAATATGGTTAGTAATATGAGTTAGAATGATAATAATAAGAGTAATAAGTATAGTAATTGTCGTTCTATCGATCATATCTGCATAATATGGTTAATAATATGAGTTAGATTGATAATAGTGAGTGTAATAAGTATAGTGAATGTCGTTCTATCGATCATATCAGCATAATACGGGTAATAATATGAGTTGGATTGATAATAATAAGAGTAATGAGTATAGTAATTGTAGTTCTATCGATCATATAAGCATAATATGGCTAATAATATGAGTTAGATTTATAATAATAAGAGTACTGAGTATAGTAATTCTCGTTCTATCGATCATATAAGCATAATATGGCTAATAATGTGAGTTAGATTGATAATAGTGAGTGCAATAAATATAGTAATTGTCGTTCTATCGCTCATATAAGCACAATATGGCTAATAATATGAGTTAGATTGATAATAATAAGAGTAATAAGTATAGTAATTGTCGTTCTATCGATCATATAAGCATAATATGGCTAATAATATGAGTTAGATTGATAATAATAAGAGTAATAAGTACAGTAATTGTCGTTCTCTCGATCATATAAGCATAATATGGCTAATAATATGAGTTAGAGTGATAATACTAAGAGTAGTGAGTAGAGTAATTCTCATTCTATCGGTCATTTAAGCATAATATGGCTAATAATATGAGTCAGATTGATAATAATAACAGTAATAAGTATAGTAATTGTCGTTCTATCGATAATATAAGCATAATATGGCTAATAATATGAGTTAGATTGATAATACTAAGAGTAGTGAGTATAGTAATTCTCGTTCTATCGATCATATAATCATAATATGGCTAATAATATGAGTTAGATTGATAATACTAAGAGTAGTGAGTATAGTAATTGTCGTTCTATCGATCATATAAGCATAATACGGCTAATAATATGAGTTAGATTGATAATAACAAGAGTAGTAAGTATAGTATTTGTCGTTCTATCGATCATATAAGCATAATATGGCTAATAATACGAGTTGGATTGATAATAATAAGAGTAATAAGTATAGTAATTGTCGTTCTATCGATCATTTAACCATAATATGGCTAATAATATGAGTTAGATTGATAATAATAAGAGTAATAAGTATAGTAATTGTCGTTCTATCGATAATATAAGCAAATATGGCTAATAATATGAGTTAGATTGATAATACTAAGGGTAGTGAGTATAGTAATTCTCGTTCTATCGATCATATAAGCATAATATGGCTAATAATATGAGTTGGATTGATAATAATAAGAGTAATAAGTATAGTAATTGTCGTTCTATCGATCATATAAGCATAATATGGCTAATAATATGAGTTAGACTGATAATACTAAGAGTAGTGAGTATAGTAATTCTCATTCTATCGATCATATAAGCATAATATGGCTAATAATATGAGTTAGATAGATAATTATAAGAGTAATGAGTATAGTAATTGTAGTTCTATCGATCATATCTGCATAATATGGTTAGTAATATGAGTTAGAATGATAATAATAAGAGTAATAAGTATAGTAATTGTCGTTCTATCGATCATATCTGCATAATATGGTTAATAATATGAGTTAGATTGATAATAGTGAGTGTAATAAGTATAGTGAATGTCGTTCTATCGATCATATCAGCATAGTACGGGTAATAATATGAGTTGGATTGATAATAATAAGAGTAATGAGTATAGTAATTGTAGTTCTATCGATCATATAAGCATAATATGGCTAATAATATGAGTTAGATTTATAATAATAAGAGTACTGAGTATAGTAATTCTCGTTCTATCGATCATATAAGCATAATATGGCTAATAATGTGAGTTAGATTGATAATAGTGAGTGCAATAAATATAGTAATTGTCGTTCTATCGCTCATATAAGCACAATATGGCTAATAATATGAGTTAGATTGATAATAATAAGAGTAATAAGTATAGTAATTGTCGTTCTATCGATCATATAAGCATAATATGGCTAATAATATGAGTTAGATTGATAATAATAAGTGTAATAAGTATAGTAATTGTCGTTCTATCGATCATATAAGCATAATATGGTTAATAATATGAGTTAGATTGATAATAATAAGAGCAATGAGTATAGTAATTGTCGTTCTATCGATAATATAAGCATAATATGGCTAATAATATGAGTTAGATTGATAATACTAAGGGTAGTGAGTATAGTAACTCTCGTTCTATCGATCATATAAGCATAATATGGCTAATAATATGAGTTGGATTGATAATAATAAGAGTAATAAGTATAGTAATTGTCGTTCTATCGATCATTTAACCATAATATGGCTAATAATATGAGTTAGATTGATAATAATAAGAGTAATAAGTATAGTAATTGTCGTTCTATCGATAATATAAGCATAATATGGCTAATAATATGAGTTAGAATGATAATAATAAGAGTAATAAGTATAGTAATTGTCGTTCTATCGATCATATAAGCATAATATGGCTAATAATATGAGTTGGATTGATAATAATAAGAGTAATAAGTATAGTAATTGTCGTTCTATCGATCATATAAGCATAATATGGCTAATAATATGAGTTAGATTGATAATACTAAGAGTAGTGAGTATAGTAATTCTCATTCTATCGATCATATAAGCATAATATGGCTAATAATATGAGTTAGATAGATAATAATAAGAGTAATGAGTATAGTAATTGTAGTTCTATCGATCATATCTGCATAATATGGTTAATAATATGAGTTAGATTCATAATAATAACAGTAATAAGTATAGTAATTGTCGTTCTATCGATCATATAAGCACAATATGGCTAATAATATGAGTTAGATTGATAATAATAAGAGTAATAAGTATAGTAATTGTCGTTCTATCGATCATATCTGCATAATATGGTTAATAATATGAGTTAGATTGATAATAATAAGAGTAATAAGAGTTAGATTGATAATAATAAGAGTAATAAGTATAGTATTTGTCGTTCTATCGATCATATAAGCATAATATGGCTAATAATACGAGTTAGATTGATAATAATAAGAGTAATAAGTATAGTAATTGTCGTTCTATCGATCTTATAAGCACAATATGGTTAATAATATGAGTTAGATTGATAATAATAAGAGTAATAAGTATAGCAATTGTTGTTCTCTCGATCATATAAGCATAATATGGCTAATAATATGAGTTAGAGTGATAATACTAAGAGTAGTGAGTATAGTAATTCTCATTCTATCGATCATATAAGCATAATATGGCTAATAATATGAGTTAGATTGATAATAATAACAGTAATAAGTATAGTAATTGCCGTTCTATCGATAATATAAGCATAATATGGCTAATAATATGAGTTTGATTGATAATACTAAGAGTAGTGAGTATAGTAATTGTCGTTCTATCGATCACATAAGCATAATATGGCTAATAATATGAGTTAGATTGATTATAATAAGAGTAATGAGTATAGTAATTGTCGTTCTATCGATCATATAAGCATAATATGACTAATAATATGAGTTAGATTTATAATAATAAGAGTAATAAGTATAGTAATTGTCGTTCTATCGATCATATAAGCACAATATGGCTAATAATATGAGTTAGATTGATAATAATAAGAGTAATAAGTATAGTAATTGTCGTTCTATCGATTATATCTGCACAATATGGTTAATAATATGAGTTAGATTGATAATAATAAGAGTAATAAGTATAGTAATTGTCGTTATATCGATCATATAACCATAATATGGCTAATAGCATGAGTTAGATTGATAATAATAAGAGTAATTAGTATAGTAATTGTCGTTCTATCGATCATATCTGCATAATATGGTTAATAATATGAGTTAGATTGATAATAGTGAGTGTAATAAATATAGTAATTGTCGTTCTATCGCCCATATGAGCACAATATGGCTAATAATATGAGTTAGATTGATAATAATAAGAGTAATAAGTATAGTAATTGTCGTTCTATCGATCATTTAACCATAATATGGCTAATAATATGAGTTAGATTGATAATAATAAGAGAAATAAGTATAGTAATTGTCGTTCTATCGATCATATCTGCATAATATGGTTAATAATATGAGTTAGAATGATAATAATAAGAGTAATAAGTATATTAATTGTCGTTCTATCGATCATATAAGCATAATATGGCTAATAATATGAGTTGGATTGATAATAATAAGAGTAATAAGTATAGTAATTGTCGTTCTATCGATCATATAAGCATAATATGGCTAATAATATGAGTTAGACTGATAATACTAAGAGTAGTGAGTATAGTAATTCTCATTCTATCGATCATATAAGCATAATATGGCTAATAATATGAGTTAGATAGATAATAATAAGAGTAATGAGTATAGTAATTGTAGTTCTATCGATCATATCTGCATAATATGGTTAATAATATGAGTTAGATTGATAATAATAAGAGTAATAAGTATAGTAATTGTCGTTATATCGATCATATAACCATAATATGGCTAATAGCATGAGTTAGATTGATAATAATAAGAGTAATGAGTATAGTAATTGTCGTCCTATCGATCATATCTGCATAATATGGTTAATAATATGAGTTAGATTGATAATAGTGAGTGTAATAAATATAGTAATTGTCGTTCTATCGCTCATATAAGCACAATATGGCTAATAATATGAGTTAGATTGATAATAATAAGAGTAATAAGTATAGTAATTGTCGTTCTATCGATCATATAAGCATAATATGGCTAATAATATGAGTTAGATTGATAATAATAAGAGTAATGAGTATAGTAATTGTAGTTCTATCGATCATATCTGCATAATATGGTTAATAATATGAGTTAGATTCATAATAATAAGAGTAATAAGTATAGTAATTGTCGTTCTATCGATCATATAAGCAGAATATGGCTAATAATATGAGTTAGATTTATAATAATAAGAGTAATAAGTATAGTAATTGTCGTTCTATCGATCATATAAGCACAATATGGCTAATAATATGAGTTAGATTGATAATAATAAGAGTAATAAGTATAGTAACTGTCGTTCTATCGATCATATCTGCATAATATGGTTAATAATATGAGTTAGATTGATAATAATAAGAGTAATAAGTATAGTAATTGTCGTTATATCGATCATATAACCATAATATGGCTAATAGCATGAGTTAGATTGATAATAATAAGAGTAATAAGTATAGTAATTGTCGTTCTATCGATCATATAAGCATAATATGGCTAATAATATGAGTTAGATTGATAATAATAAGTGTAATAAGTATAGTAATTGTCGTTCTATCGATCATAATTGCATAATATGGTTAATAATATGAGTTAGATTGATAATAGTAAGAGCAATGAGTATAGTAATTGTCGTACTATCGATCATATAAGCATAGTATGGCTAATAATATGAGTTAGATTGATAATAATAAGAGTAATGAGTATAGTAATTGTAGCTCTATCGATCATATCTGCTTAATATGGTTAATAATATGAGTTAGAATGATAATAATAAGAGTAATAAGTATAGTAATTGTCGTTCTATCGATCATATCTGCATAATATGGTTAATAATATGAGTTAGATTGATAATAGTGAGTGTAATAAGTATAGTGAATGTCGTTCTATCGATCATATCAGCATAATACGGGTGATAATATGAGTTGGATTGATAATAATAAGAGTAATGAGTATAGTAATTGTAGGTCTATCGATCATATAAGCATAATATGGCTAATAATATGAGTCAGATTCATAATAATAACAGTAATAAGTATAGTAATTGTCGTTCTATCGATCATTTAAGCATAATATGGCGAATAATATGAGTTGGGTTGATAAAAATAAGAATAATATGTATAGTAATTGTCGTTCTATCGATCATATAAGCATAATATGGCTAATAATATGAGTTAGATAGATAATAATAAGAGTAATGAGTATAGTAATTGTAGTTCTATCGATCATATCTGCATAATATGGTTAATAATATGAGTTAGATTGATAATAATAAGAGTAATAAGTATAGTAATTGTCGTTATATCGATCATATAACCATAATATGGCTAATAGCATGAGTTAGATTGATAATAATAAGAGTAATGAGTATAGTAATTGTCGTCCTATCGATCATATCTGCATAATATGGTTAATAATATGAGTTAGATTGATAATAGTGAGTGTAATAAATATAGTAATTGTCGTTCTATCGCTCATATAAGCACAATATGGCTAATAATATGAGTTAGATTGATAATAATAAGAGTAATAAGTATAGTAATTGTCGTTCTATCGATCATATAAGCATAATATGGCTAATAATATGAGTTAGATTGATAATAATAAGAGTAATGAGTATAGTAATTGTAGTTCTATCGATCATATCTGCATAAAATGGTTAATAATATGAGTTAGAATGATAATAATAAGAGTAATAAGTATAGTAATTGTCGTTCTATCGATCATATAAGCAGAATATGGCTAATAATATGAGTTAGATTTATAATAATAAGAGTAATAAGTATAGTAATTGTCGTTCTATCGATCATAAAAGCACAATATGGCTAATAATATGAGTTAGATTGATAATAATAAGAGTAATAAGTATAGTAATTGTCGTTCTATCGATCATATCTGCATAATATGGCTAATAATATGAGTTTGATTGATAATACTAAGAGTAGTGAGTATAGTAATTGTCGTTCTATCGATCATATAAGCATAATATGGCTAATAATATGAGTTAGATTGATAATAATAAGAGTAATAAGTATAGTAATTGTCGTTCTATCGATCATATAAGCATAATATGGCTAATAATGTGAGTTAGATTGATAATAGTGAGTGCAATAAATATAGTAATTGTCGTTCTATCGCTCATATAAGCACAATATGGCTAATAATATGAGTTAGATTGATAATAATAAGAGTAATAAGCATAGTAACTGTCGTTCTATCGATAATATAAGCATAATATGGCTAATAATATGAGTTAGATTGATAATAATAAGAGTAATGAGTATAGTAATTGTAGTTCTATCGATCATATCTGCATAATATGGTTAATAATATGAGTTAGAATGATAATAATAAGAGTAATAAGTATAGTAATTGTCGTTCTATCGATCATATCTGCATAATATGGTTAATAATATGAGTTAGATTGATAATAGTGAGTGTAATAAGTATAGTGAATGTCGTTCTATCGATCATATCAGCATAATACGGGTATTAATATGAGTTGGATTGATAATAATAAGAGTAATGAGTATAGTAGTTGTAGTTCTATCGATCATATAAGCATAATGTGGCTAATAATATGAGTTAGATTCATAATAATAAGAGTAATAAGTATAGTAATTGTCGTTCTATCGATCATATAAGCAGAATATGGCTAATAATATGAGTTAGATTTATAATAATAAGAGTAATAAGTATAGTAATTGTCGTTCTATCGATCATATAAGCATAATATGGCTAATAGCATGAGTTAGATTGATAATAGTGAGCGTAATAAGTATAGTAATTGTCGTTCTGTCGATCATATTAGCATAATATGGTTAATAATATGAGTTAGATTGATAATAATAAGAGTAATAAGTATAGTATTTGTCGTTCTATCGATCATATAAGCATAATATGGCTAATAATACGAGTTAGATTGATAATAATAAGAGTAATAAGTATAGTAATTGTCGTTCTATCGATCTTATAAGCACAATATGGTTAATAATATGAGTTAGATTGATAATAATAAGAGTAATAAGTATAGCAATTGTTGTTCTCTCGATCATATAAGCATAATATGGCTAATAATATGAGTTAGAGTGATAATACTAAGAGTAGTGAGTATAGTAATTCTCATTCTATCGATCATATAAGCATAATATGGCTAATAATATGAGTTAGATTGATAATAATAACAGTAATAAGTATAGTAATTGCCGTTCTATCGATAATATAAGCATAATATGGCTAATAATATGAGTTTGATTGATAATACTAAGAGTAGTGAGTATAGTAATTGTCGTTCTATCGATCACATAAGCATAATATGGCTAATAATATGAGTTAGATTGATTATAATAAGAGTAATGAGTATAGTAATTGTCGTTCTATCGATCATATAAGCATAATATGACTAATAATATGAGTTAGATTTATAATAATAAGAGTAATAAGTATAGTAATTGTCGTTCTATCGATCATATAAGCACAATATGGCTAATAATATGAGTTAGATTGATAATAATAAGAGTAATAAGTATAGTAATTGTCGTTCTATCGATTATATCTGCACAATATGGTTAATAATATGAGTTAGATTGATAATAATAAGAGTAATAAGTATAGTAATTGTCGTTATATCGATCATATAACCATAATATGGCTAATAGCATGAGTTAGATTGATAATAATAAGAGTAATTCAGTATAGTAATTGTCGTTCTATCGATCATATCTGCATAATATGGTTAATAATATGAGTTAGATTGATAATAGTGAGTGTAATAAATATAGTAATTGTCGTTCTATCGCTCATATGAGCACAATATGGCTAATAATATGAGTTAGATTGATAATAATAAGAGTAATAAGTATAGTAATTGTCGTTCTATCGATCATTTAACCATAATATGGCTAATAATATGAGTTAGATTGATAATAATAAGAGAAATAAGTATAGTAATTGTCGTTCTATCGATCATATCTGCATAATATGGTTAATAATATGAGTTAGAATGATAATAATAAGAGTAATAAGTATATTAATTGTCGTTCTATCGATCATATAAGCATAATATGGCTAATAATATGAGTTGGATTGATAATAATAAGAGTAATAAGTATAGTAATTGTCGTTCTATCGATCATATAAGCATAATATGGCTAATAATATGAGTTAGACTGATAATACTAAGAGTAGTGAGTATAGTAATTCTCATTCTATCGATCATATAAGCATAATATGGCTAATAATATGAGTTAGATAGATAATAATAAGAGTAATGAGTATAGTAATTGTAGTTCTATCGATCATATCTGCATAATATGGTTAATAATATGAGTTAGATTGATAATAATAAGAGTAATAAGTATAGTAATTGTCGTTATATCGATCATATAACCATAATATGGCTAATAGCATGAGTTAGATTGATAATAATAAGAGTAATGAGTATAGTAATTGTCGTCCTATCGATCATATCTGCATAATATGGTTAATAATATGAGTTAGATTGATAATAGTGAGTGTAATAAATATAGTAATTGTCGTTCTATCGCTCATATAAGCACAATATGGCTAATAATATGAGTTAGATTGATAATAATAAGAGTAATAAGTATAGTAATTGTCGTTCTATCGATCATATAAGCATAATATGGCTAATAATATGAGTTAGATTGATAATAATAAGAGTAATGAGTATAGTAATTGTAGTTCTATCGATCATATCTGCATAAAATGGTTAATAATATGAGTTAGAATGATAATAATAAGAGTAATAAGTATAGTAATTGTCGTTCTATCGATCATATAAGCAGAATATGGCTAATAATATGAGTTAGATTTATAATAATAAGAGTAATAAGTATAGTAATTGTCGTTCTATCGATCATATAAGCACAATATGGCTAATAATATGAGTTAGATTGATAATAATAAGAGTAATAAGTATAGTAACTGTCGTTCTATCGATCATATCTGCATAATATGGTTAATAATATGAGTTAGATTGATAATAATAAGAGTAATAAGTATAGTAATTGTCGTTATATCGATCATATAACCATAATATGGCTAATAGCATGAGTTAGATTGATAATAATAAGAGTAATAAGTATAGTAATTGTCGTTCTATCGATCATATAAGCATAATATGGCTAATAATATGAGTTAGATTGATAATGATAAGTGTAATAAGTATAGTAATTGTCGTTCTATCGATCATAATTGCATAATATGGTTAATAATATGAGTTAGATTGATAATAGTAAGAGCAATGAGTATAGTAATTGTCGTACTATCGATCATATAAGCATAGTATGGCTAATAATATGAGTTAGATTGATAATAATAAGTGTAATAAGTATAGTAATTGTCGTTCGATCGATCATGTCTGCATAATATGGTTAATAATATGAGTTAGATTGATAATAATAAGAGTAATGAGTATAGTAATTGTCGTACTATCGATCATATAAGCATAATATGGCTAATAATGTGAGTTAGATTGATAATAGTGAGTGCAATAAATATAGTAATTGTCGTTCTATCGCTCATATAAGCACAATATGGCTAATAATATGAGTTAGAATGATAATAATAAGAGTAATAAGTATAGTAATTGTCATTCTATCGATCATATAAGCATAATATGGCTAATAATATGAGTTAGATTGATAATAATAAGTGTAATAAGTATAGTAATTGTCGTTCTATCGATCATATAAGCATCATATGGCTAATAATATGAGTTAGATTGATAATAATAAGAGTAATGAGTATAGTAATTGTAGCTCTATCGATCATATCTGCTTAATATGGTTAATAATATGAGTTAGAATGATAATAATAAGAGTAATAAGTATAGTAATTGTCGTTCTATCGATCATATCTGCATAATATGGTTAATAATATGAGTTAGATTGATAATAGTGAGTGTAATAAGTATAGTGAATGTCGTTCTATCGATCATATCAGCATAATACGGGTGATAATATGAGTTGGATTGATAATAATAAGAGTAATGAGTATAGTAATTGTAGGTCTATCGATCATATAAGCATAATATGGCTAATAATATGAGTCAGATTCATAATAATAACAGTAATAAGTATAGTAATTGTCGTTCTATCGATCATTTAAGCATAATATGGCGAATAATATGAGTTGGGTTGATAAAAATAAGAATAATATGTATAGTAATTGTCGTTCTATCGATCATATAAGCAGAATATGGCTAATAATATGAGTTAGATTTGTAATAATAAGAGTAATAAGTATAGTAATTGTCGTTCTATCGATCATATAAGCACAATATGGCTAATAATATGAGTTAGATTGATAATAATAAGAGTAATAAGTATAGTAATTGTCGTTCTATCGATCATATCTGCATAATATGGTTAATAATATGAGTTAGATTTATAATAATAAGAGTAATAAGTATAGTAATTGTCGTTCTATCGATCATATAAGCACAATATGGCTAATAATATGAGTTAGATTGATAATAATAAGAGTAATAAGTATAGTAATTGTCGTTCTATCGATCATATCTGCATAATATGGTTAATAATATGAGTTAGATTGATAATAGTGAGTGTAATAAGTATAGTGAATGTCGTTCTATCGATCATATCAGCATAATACGGGTGATAATATGAGTTGGATAGATAATAATAAGAGTAATGAGTATAGTAATTGTAGTTCTATCGATCATATCTGCATAATATGGTTAATAATATGAGTTAGATTCATAATAATAACAGTAATAAGTATAGTATTTGTCGTTCTATCGATCATATAAGCATAATATGGCTAATAATACGAGTTAGATTGATAATAATAACAGTAATAAGTATAGTAATTGTCGTTCTATCGATAATATAAGCATAATATGGCTAATAATATGAGTTTGATTGATAATACTAAGAGTAGTGAGTATAGTAATTGTCGTTCTATCGATCATATAAGCATAATATGGCTAATAATATGAGTTAGATTGATAATAATAAGAGTAATGAGTATAGTAATTGTCGTTCTATCGATCATATAAGCATAATATGGCTAATAATATGGGTTAGATTTATAATAATAAGAGTAATAAGTATAGTAATTGTCGTTCTATCGATCATATAAGCACAATATGGCTAATAATATGAGTTAGATTGATAATAATAAGAGTAATAAGTATAGTAATTGTCGTTCTATCGATTATATCTGCACAATATGGTTAATAATATGAGTTAGATTGATAATAATAAGAGTAATAAGTATAGTAATTGTCGTTATATCGATCATATAACCATAATATGGCTAATAGCATGAGTTAGATTGATAATAATAAGAGTAATGAGTATAGTAATAGTCGTTCTATCGATCATATCTGCATAATATGGTTAATAATATGAGTTAGATTGATAATAGTGAGTGTAATAAATATAGTAATTGTCGTTCTATCGCTCATATAAGCACAATATGGCTAATAATATGAGTTAGATTGATAATAATAAGAGTAATAAGTATAGTAATTGTCGTTCTATCGATCATATCTGCATAATATGGTTAGTAATATGAGTTAGATTGATAATAGTGAGTGTAATAAGTATAGTGAATGTCGTTCTATCGATCATATCAGCATAATACGGGTATTAATATGAGTTGGATTGATAATAATAAGAGTAATGAGTATAGTAATTGTAGTTCTATCGATCATATAAGCATAATGTGGCTAATAATATGAGTTAGATTCATAATAATAAGAGTAATAAGTATAGTAATTGTCGTTCTATCGATCATATAAGCAGAATGTGGCTAATAATATGAGTTAGATTGATAATAATAAGAGTAATAAGTATAGTAATTGTCGTTCTATCGATAATATAAGCATAATATGGCTAATAATATGAGTTTGATTGATAATACTAAGAGTAGTGAGTATAGTAATTGTCGTTCTATCGATCATATAAGCATAATATGGCTAATAATATGAGTTAGATTGATAATAATAAGAGTAATGAGTATAGTACTTGTCGTTCTATCGATCATATAAGCATAATATGGCTAATAATATGAGTTAGATTTATAATAATAAGAGTAATAAGTATAGTGATTGTCGTTCTATCGATCATATAAGCACAATATGGCTAATAATATGAGTTAGATTGATAATAATAAGAGTAATAAGTATAGTAATTGTCGTTCTATCGATTATATCGGCACAATATGGTTAATAATATGAGTTAGATTGATAATAATAAGAGTAATAAGTATAGTAATTGTCGTTATATCGATCATATAACCATAATATGGCTAATAGCATGAGTTAGATTGATAATAATAAGAGTAATGGGTATAGTAATTGTCGTTCTATCGATCACATCTGCATAATATGGTTAATAATATGAGTTAGATTGATAATAGTGAGTGTAATAAATATAGTAATTGTCGTTCTATCGCTCATATAAGCACAATATGGCTAATAATATGAGTTAGATTGATAATAATAAGAGTAATAAGTATAGTAATTGTCGTTCTATCGATCATATAAGCATAATATGGCTAATAATATGAGTTAGATTGATAATAATAAGAGTAAAGAGTATAGTAATTGTAGTTCTATCGATCATATCTGCATAATATGGTTAATAATATGAGTTAGAATGATAATAATAAGAGTAATAAGTATAGTAATTGTCGTTCTATCGATCATATCTGCATAATATGGTTAATAATTTGAGTTAGATTGATAATAGTGAGTGTAATAAGTATAGTGAATGTCGTTCTATCGATCATATCAGCATAATACGGGTATTAATATGAGTTGGATTGATAATAATAAGAGTAATGAGTATAGTAGTTGTAGTTCTATCGATCATATAAGCATAATGTGGCTAATAATATGAGTTAGATTCATAATAATAAGAGTAATAAGTATAGTAATTGTCGTTCTATCGATCATATAAGCACAATATGGCTAATAATATGAGTTAGATTGATAATAATAAGAGTAATAAGTATAGTAATTGTCGTTCTATCGATCATATCTGCATAATATGGTTAATAATATGAGTTAGATTGATAATAATAAGAGTAATAAGTATAGTAATTGTCGTTATATCGATCATATAACCATAATATGGCTAATAGCATGAGTTAGATTGATAATAATAAGAGTAATAAGTATAGTAATTGTCGTTCTATCGATCATATAAGCATAATATGGCTAATAATATGAGTTAGATTGATAATAATAAGTGTAATAAGTATAGTAATTGTCGTTCTATCGATCATATCAGCATAATACGGGTAATAATATGAGTTGGATTGATAATAATAAGAGTAATGAGTATAGTAATTGTAGTTCTATCGATCATATAAGCATAATGTGGCTAATAATATGAGTTAGATTCATAATAATAAGAGTAATAAGTACAGTAATTGTCGTTCTATCGATCATATAAGCAGAATATGGCTAATAATATGAGTTAGATTTATAATAATAAGAGTAATAAGTATAGTAATTGTCGTTCTATCGATCATAAAAGCACAATATGGCTAATAATATGAGTTAGATTGATAATAATAAGAGTAATAAGTATAGTAATTGTCGTTCTATCGATCATATCTGCATAATATGGCTAATAATATGAGTTTGATTGATAATACTAAGAGTAGTGAGTATAGTAATTGTCGTTCTATCGATCATATAAGCATAATATGGCTAATAATATGAGTTAGATTGATAATAATAAGAGTAATAAGTATAGTAATTGTCGTTCTATCGATCATATAAGCATAATATGGCTAATAATGTGAGTTAGATTGATAATAGTGAGTGCAATAAATATAGTAATTGTCGTTCTATCGCTCATATAAGCACAATATGGCTAATAATATGAGTTAGATTGATAATAATAAGAGTAATAAGCATAGTAACTGTCGTTCTATCGATAATATAAGCATAATATGGCTAATAATATGAGTTAGATTGATAATAATAAGAGTAATGAGTATAGTAATTGTAGTTCTATCGATCATATCTGCATAATATGGTTAATAATATGAGTTAGAATGATAATAATAAGAGTAATAAGTATAGTAATTGTCGTTCTATCGATCATATCTGCATAATATGGTTAATAATATGAGTTAGATTGATAATAGTGAGTGTAATAAGTATAGTGAATGTCGTTCTATCGATCATATCAGCATAATACGGGTATTAATATGAGTTGGATTGATAATAATAAGAGTAATGAGTATAGTAGTTGTAGTTCTATCGATCATATAAGCATAATGTGGCTAATAATATGAGTTAGATTCATAATAATAAGAGTAATAAGTATAGTAATTGTCGTTCTATCGATCATATAAGCAGAATATGGCTAATAATATGAGTTAGATTTATAATAATAAGAGTAATAAGTATAGTAATTGTCGTTCTATCGATCATATAAGCATAATATGGCTAATAGCATGAGTTAGATTGATAATAGTGAGCGTAATAAGTATAGTAATTGTCGTTCTGTCGATCATATTAGCATAATATGGTTAATAATATGAGTTAGATTGATAATAATAAGAGTAATAAGTATAGTATTTGTCGTTCTATCGATCATATAAGCATAATATGGCTAATAATACGAGTTAGATTGATAATAATAAGAGTAATAAGTATAGTAATTGTCGTTCTATCGATCTTATAAGCACAATATGGTTAATAATATGAGTTAGATTGATAATAATAAGAGTAATAAGTATAGCAATTGTTGTTCTCTCGATCATATAAGCATAATATGGCTAATAATATGAGTTAGAGTGATAATACTAAGAGTAGTGAGTATAGTAATTCTCATTCTATCGATCATATAAGCATAATATGGCTAATAATATGAGTTAGATTGATAATAATAACAGTAATAAGTATAGTAATTGCCGTTCTATCGATAATATAAGCATAATATGGCTAATAATATGAGTTTGATTGATAATACTAAGAGTAGTGAGTATAGTAATTGTCGTTCTATCGATCACATAAGCATAATATGGCTAATAATATGAGTTAGATTGATTATAATAAGAGTAATGAGTATAGTAATTGTCGTTCTATCGATCATATAAGCATAATATGACTAATAATATGAGTTAGATTTATAATAATAAGAGTAATAAGTATAGTAATTGTCGTTCTATCGATCATATAAGCACAATATGGCTAATAATATGAGTTAGATTGATAATAATAAGAGTAATAAGTATAGTAATTGTCGTTCTATCGATTATATCTGCACAATATGGTTAATAATATGAGTTAGATTGATAATAATAAGAGTAATAAGTATAGTAATTGTCGTTATATCGATCATATAACCATAATATGGCTAATAGCATGAGTTAGATTGATAATAATAAGAGTAATTAGTATAGTAATTGTCGTTCTATCGATCATATCTGCATAATATGGTTAATAATATGAGTTAGATTGATAATAGTGAGTGTAATAAATATAGTAATTGTCGTTCTATCGCTCATATGAGCACAATATGGCTAATAATATGAGTTAGATTGATAATAATAAGAGTAATAAGTATAGTAATTGTCGTTCTATCGATCATTTAACCATAATATGGCTAATAATATGAGTTAGATTGATGATAATAAGAGAAATAAGTATAGTAATTGTCGTTCTATCGATCATATCTGCATAATATGGTTAATAATATGAGTTAGAATGATAATAATAAGAGTAATAAGTATATTAATTGTCGTTCTATCGATCATATAAGCATAATATGGCTAATAATATGAGTTGGATTGATAATAATAAGAGTAATAAGTATAGTAATTGTCGTTCTATCGATCATATAAGCATAATATGGCTAATAATATGAGTTAGACTGATAATACTAAGAGTAGTGAGTATAGTAATTCTCATTCTATCGATCATATAAGCATAATATGGCTAATAATATGAGTTAGATAGATAATAATAAGAGTAATGAGTATAGTAATTGTAGTTCTATCGATCATATCTGCATAATATGGTTAATAATATGAGTTAGATTGATAATAATAAGAGTAATAAGTATAGTAATTGTCGTTATATCGATCATATAACCATAATATGGCTAATAGCATGAGTTAGATTGATAATAATAAGAGTAATGAGTATAGTAATTGTCGTCCTATCGATCATATCTGCATAATATGGTTAATAATATGAGTTAGATTGATAATAGTGAGTGTAATAAATATAGTAATTGTCGTTCTATCGCTCATATAAGCACAATATGGCTAATAATATGAGTTAGATTGATAATAATAAGAGTAATAAGTATAGTAATTGTCGTTCTATCGATCATATAAGCATAATATGGCTAATAATATGAGTTAGATTGATAATAATAAGAGTAATGAGTATAGTAATTGTAGTTCTATCGATCATATCTGCATAAAATGGTTAATAATATGAGTTAGAATGATAATAATAAGAGTAATAAGTATAGTAATTGTCGTTCTATCGATCATATAAGCAGAATATGGCTAATAATATGAGTTAGATTTATAATAATAAGAGTAATAAGTATAGTAATTGTCGTTCTATCGATCATATAAGCACAATATGGCTAATAATATGAGTTAGATTGATAATAATAAGAGTAATAAGTATAGTAACTGTCGTTCTATCGATCATATCTGCATAATATGGTTAATAATATGAGTTAGATTGATAATAATAAGAGTAATAAGTATAGTAATTGTCGTTATATCGATCATATAACCATAATATGGCTAATAGCATGAGTTAGATTGATAATAATAAGAGTAATAAGTATAGTAATTGTCGTTCTATCGATCATATAAGCATAATATGGCTAATAATATGAGTTAGATTGATAATAATAAGTGTAATAAGTATAGTAATTGTCGTTCTATCGATCATAATTGCATAATATGGTTAATAATATGAGTTAGATTGATAATAGTAAGAGCAATGAGTATAGTAATTGTCGTACTATCGATCATATAAGCATAGTATGGCTAATAATATGAGTTAGATTGATAATAATAAGTGTAATAAGTATAGTAATTGTCGTTCGATCGATCATGTCTGCATAATATGGTTAATAATATGAGTTAGATTGATAATAATAAGAGTAATGAGTATAGTAATTGTCGTACTATCGATCATATAAGCATAATATGGCTAATAATGTGAGTTAGATTGATAATAGTGAGTGCAATAAATATAGTAATTGTCGTTCTATCGCTCATATAAGCACAATATGGCTAATAATATGAGTTAGAATGATAATAATAAGAGTAATAAGTATAGTAATTGTCATTCTATCGATCATATAAGCATAATATGGCTAATAATATGAGTTAGATTGATAATAATAAGTGTAATAAGTATAGTAATTGTCGTTCTATCGATCATATAAGCATCATATGGCTAATAATATGAGTTAGATTGATAATAATAAGAGTAATGAGTATAGTAATTGTAGCTCTATCGATCATATCTGCTTAATATGGTTAATAATATGAGTTAGAATGATAATAATAAGAGTAATAAGTATAGTAATTGTCGTTCTATCGATCATATCTGCATAATATGGTTAATAATATGAGTTAGATTGATAATAGTGAGTGTAATAAGTATAGTGAATGTCGTTCTATCGATCATATCAGCATAATACGGGTGATAATATGAGTTGGATTGATAATAATAAGAGTAATGAGTATAGTAATTGTAGGTCTATCGATCATATAAGCATAATATGGCTAATAATATGAGTCAGATTCATAATAATAACAGTAATAAGTATAGTAATTGTCGTTCTATCGATCATTTAAGCATAATATGGCGAATAATATGAGTTGGGTTGATAAAAATAAGAATAATATGTATAGTAATTGTCGTTCTATCGATCATATAAGCAGAATATGGCTAATAATATGAGTTAGATTTGTAATAATAAGAGTAATAAGTATAGTAATTGTCGTTCTATCGATCATATAAGCACAATATGGCTAATAATATGAGTTAGATTGATAATAATAAGAGTAATAAGTATAGTAATTGTCGTTCTATCGATCATATCTGCATAATATGGTTAATAATATGAGTTAGATTGATAATAATAAGAGTAATAAGTATAGTAATTGTCGTTCTATCGATCATATCTGCATAATATGGTTAGTAATATGAGTTAGATTGATAATAGTGAGTGTAATAAGTATAGTGAATGTCGTTCTATCGATCATATCAGCATAATACGGGTATTAATATGAGTTGGATTGATAATAATAAGAGTAATGAGTATAGTAATTGTAGTTCTATCGATCATATAAGCATAATGTGGCTAATAATATGAGTTAGATTCATAATAATAAGAGTAATAAGTATAGTAATTGTCGTTCTATCGATCATATAAGCAGAATGTGGCTAATAATATGAGTTAGATTGATAATAATAAGAGTAATAAGTATAGTAATTGTCGTTCTATCGATAATATAAGCATAATATGGCTAATAATATGAGTTTGATTGATAATACTAAGAGTAGTGAGTATAGTAATTGTCGTTCTATCGATCATATAAGCATAATATGGCTAATAATATGAGTTAGATTGATAATAATAAGAGTAATGAGTATAGTACTTGTCGTTCTATCGATCATATAAGCATAATATGGCTAATAATATGAGTTAGATTTATAATAATAAGAGTAATAAGTATAGTGATTGTCGTTCTATCGATCATATAAGCACAATATGGCTAATAATATGAGTTAGATTGATAATAATAAGAGTAATAAGTATAGTAATTGTCGTTCTATCGATTATATCGGCACAATATGGTTAATAATATGAGTTAGATTGATAATAATAAGAGTAATAAGTATAGTAATTGTCGTTATATCGATCATATAACCATAATATGGCTAATAGCATGAGTTAGATTGATAATAATAAGAGTAATGGGTATAGTAATTGTCGTTCTATCGATCACATCTGCATAATATGGTTAATAATATGAGTTAGATTGATAATAGTGAGTGTAATAAATATAGTAATTGTCGTTCTATCGCTCATATAAGCACAATATGGCTAATAATATGAGTTAGATTGATAATAATAAGAGTAATAAGTATAGTAATTGTCGTTCTATCGATCATATAAGCATAATATGGCTAATAATATGAGTTAGATTGATAATAATAAGAGTAAAGAGTATAGTAATTGTAGTTCTATCGATCATATCTGCATAATATGGTTAATAATATGAGTTAGAATGATAATAATAAGAGTAATAAGTATAGTAATTGTCGTTCTATCGATCATATCTGCATAATATGGTTAATAATTTGAGTTAGATTGATAATAGTGAGTGTAATAAGTATAGTGAATGTCGTTCTATCGATCATATCAGCATAATACGGGTATTAATATGAGTTGGATTGATAATAATAAGAGTAATGAGTATAGTAGTTGTAGTTCTATCGATCATATAAGCATAATGTGGCTAATAATATGAGTTAGATTCATAATAATAAGAGTAATAAGTATAGTAATTGTCGTTCTATCGATCATATAAGCACAATATGGCTAATAATATGAGTTAGATTGATAATAATAAGAGTAATAAGTATAGTAATTGTCGTTCTATCGATCATATCTGCATAATATGGTTAATAATATGAGTTAGATTGATAATAATAAGAGTAATAAGTATAGTAATTGTCGTTATATCGATCATATAACCATAATATGGCTAATAGCATGAGTTAGATTGATAATAATAAGAGTAATAAGTATAGTAATTGTCGTTCTATCGATCATATAAGCATAATATGGCTAATAATATGAGTTAGATTGATAATAATAAGTGTAATAAGTATAGTAATTGTCGTTCTATCGATCATATCAGCATAATACGGGTAATAATATGAGTTGGATTGATAATAATAAGAGTAATGAGTATAGTAATTGTAGTTCTATCGATCATATAAGCATAATGTGGCTAATAATATGAGTTAGATTCATAATAATAAGAGTAATAAGTACAGTAATTGTCGTTCTATCGATCATATAAGCAGAATATGGCTAATAATATGAGTTAGATTTATAATAATAAGAGTAATAAGTATAGTAATTGTCGTTCTATCGATCATAAAAGCACAATATGGCTAATAATATGAGTTAGATTGATAATAATAAGAGTAATAAGTATAGTAATTGTCGTTCTATCGATCATATCTGCATAATATGGCTAATAATATGAGTTTGATTGATAATACTAAGAGTAGTGAGTATAGTAATTGTCGTTCTATCGATCATATAAGCATAATATGGCTAATAATATGAGTTAGATTGATAATAATAAGAGTAATAAGTATAGTAATTGTCGTTCTATCGATCATATAAGCATAACATGGCTAATAATGTGAGTTAGATTGATAATAGTGAGTGCAATAAATATAGTAATTGTCGTTCTATCGCTCATATAAGCACAATATGGCTAATAATATGAGTTAGATTGATAATAATAAGAGTAATAAGCATAGTAACTGTCGTTCTATCGATAATATAAGCATAATATGGCTAATAATATGAGTTAGATTGATAATAATAAGAGTAATGAGTATAGTAATTGTAGTTCTATCGATCATATCTGCATAATATGGTTAATAATATGAGTTAGAATGATAATAATAAGAGTAATAAGTATAGTAATTGTCGTTCTATCGATCATATAACCATAATATGGCTAATAGCATGAGTTAGATTGATAATAATAAGAGTAATGAGTATAGTAATTGTCGTCCTATCGATCATATCTGCATAATATGGTTAATAATATGAGTTAGATTGATAATAGTGAGTGTAATAAATATAGTAATTGTCGTTCTATCGCTCATATAAGCACAATATGGCTAATAATATGAGTTAGATTGATAATAATAAGAGTAATAAGTATAGTAATTGTCGTTCTATCGATCATATAAGCATAATATGGCTAATAATATGAGTTAGATTGATAATAATAAGAGTAATGAGTATAGTAATTGTAGTTCTATCGATCATATCTGCATAAAATGGTTAATAATATGAGTTAGAATGATAATAATAAGAGTAATAAGTATAGTAATTGTCGTTCTATCGATCATATAAGCAGAATATGGCTAATAATATGAGTTAGATTTATAATAATAAGAGTAATAAGTATAGTAATTGTCGTTCTATCGATCATATAAGCACAATATGGCTAATAATATGAGTTAGATTGATAATAATAAGAGTAATAGGTATAGTAACTGTCGTTCTATCGATCATATCTGCATAATATGGTTAATAATATGAGTTAGATTGATAATAATAAGAGTAATAAGTATAGTAATTGTCGTTATATCGATCATATAACCATAATATGGCTAATAGCATGAGTTAGATTGATAATAATAAGAGTAATAAGTATAGTAATTGTCGTTCTATCGATCATATAAGCATAATATGGCTAATAATATGAGTTAGATTGATAATAATAAGTGTAATAAGTATAGTAATTGTCGTTCTATCGATCATAATTGCATAATATGGTTAATAATATGAGTTAGATTGATAATAGTAAGAGCAATGAGTATAGTAATTGTCGTACTATCGATCATATAAGCATAGTATGGCTAATAATATGAGTTAGATTGATAATAATAAGTGTAATAAGTATAGTAATTGTCGTTCGATCGATCATGTCTGCATAATATGGTTAATAATATGAGTTAGATTGATAATAATAAGAGTAATGAGTATAGTAATTGTCGTACTATCGATCATATAAGCATAATATGGCTAATAATGTGAGTTAGATTGATAATAGTGAGTGCAATAAATATAGTAATTGTCGTTCTATCGCTCATATAAGCACAATATGGCTAATAATATGAGTTAGAATGATAATAATAAGAGTAATAAGTATAGTAATTGTCATTCTATCGATCATATAAGCATAATATGGCTAATAATATGAGTTAGATTGATAATAATAAGTGTAATAAGTATAGTAATTGTCGTTCTATCGATCATATAAGCATCATATGGCTAATAATATGAGTTAGATTGATAATAATAAGAGTAATGAGTATAGTAATTGTAGCTCTATCGATCATATCTGCTTAATATGGTTAATAATATGAGTTAGAATGATAATAATAAGAGTAATAAGTATAGTAATTGTCGTTCTATCGATCATATCTGCATAATATGGTTAATAATATGAGTTAGATTGATAATAGTGAGTGTAATAAGTATAGTGAATGTCGTTCTATCGATCATATCAGCATAATACGGGTGATAATATGAGTTGGATTGATAATAATAAGAGTAATGAGTATAGTAATTGTAGGTCTATCGATCATATAAGCATAATATGGCTAATAATATGAGTCAGATTCATAATAATAACAGTAATAAGTATAGTAATTGTCGTTCTATCGATCATTTAAGCATAATATGGCGAATAATATGAGTTGGGTTGATAAAAATAAGAATAATATGTATAGTAATTGTCGTTCTATCGATCATATAAGCAGAATATGGCTAATAATATGAGTTAGATTTGTAATAATAAGAGTAATAAGTATAGTAATTGTCGTTCTATCGATCATATAAGCACAATATGGCTAATAATATGAGTTAGATTGATAATAATAAGAGTAATAAGTATAGTAATTGTCGTTCTATCGATCATATCTGCATAATATGGTTAATAATATGAGTTAGATTGATAATAATAAGAGTAATAAGTATAGTAATTGTCGTTCTATCGATCATATCTGCATAATATGGTTAGTAATATGAGTTAGATTGATAATAGTGAGTGTAATAAGTATAGTGAATGTCGTTCTATCGATCATATCAGCATAATACGGGTATTAATATGAGTTGGATTGATAATAATAAGAGTAATGAGTATAGTAATTGTAGTTCTATCGATCATATAAGCATAATGTGGCTAATAATATGAGTTAGATTCATAATAATAAGAGTAATAAGTATAGTAATTGTCGTTCTATCGATCATATAAGCAGAATGTGGCTAATAATATGAGTTAGATTGATAATAATAAGAGTAATAAGTATAGTAATTGTCGTTCTATCGATAATATAAGCATAATATGGCTAATAATATGAGTTTGATTGATAATACTAAGAGTAGTGAGTATAGTAATTGTCGTTCTATCGATCATATAAGCATAATATGGCTAATAATATGAGTTAGATTGATAATAATAAGAGTAATGAGTATAGTACTTGTCGTTCTATCGATCATATAAGCATAATATGGCTAATAATATGAGTTAGATTTATAATAATAAGAGTAATAAGTATAGTGATTGTCGTTCTATCGATCATATAAGCACAATATGGCTAATAATATGAGTTAGATTGATAATAATAAGAGTAATAAGTATAGTAATTGTCGTTCTATCGATTATATCGGCACAATATGGTTAATAATATGAGTTAGATTGATAATAATAAGAGTAATAAGTATAGTAATTGTCGTTATATCGATCATATAACCATAATATGGCTAATAGCATGAGTTAGATTGATAATAATAAGAGTAATGGGTATAGTAATTGTCGTTCTATCGATCACATCTGCATAATATGGTTAATAATATGAGTTAGATTGATAATAGTGAGTGTAATAAATATAGTAATTGTCGTTCTATCGCTCATATAAGCACAATATGGCTAATAATATGAGTTAGATTGATAATAATAAGAGTAATAAGTATAGTAATTGTCGTTCTATCGATCATATAAGCATAATATGGCTAATAATATGAGTTAGATTGATAATAATAAGAGTAAAGAGTATAGTAATTGTAGTTCTATCGATCATATCTGCATAATATGGTTAATAATATGAGTTAGAATGATAATAATAAGAGTAATAAGTATAGTAATTGTCGTTCTATCGATCATATCTGCATAATATGGTTAATAATTTGAGTTAGATTGATAATAGTGAGTGTAATAAGTATAGTGAATGTCGTTCTATCGATCATATCAGCATAATACGGGTATTAATATGAGTTGGATTGATAATAATAAGAGTAATGAGTATAGTAGTTGTAGTTCTATCGATCATATAAGCATAATGTGGCTAATAATATGAGTTAGATTCATAATAATAAGAGTAATAAGTATAGTAATTGTCGTTCTATCGATCATATAAGCACAATATGGCTAATAATATGAGTTAGATTGATAATAATAAGAGTAATAAGTATAGTAATTGTCGTTCTATCGATCATATCTGCATAATATGGTTAATAATATGAGTTAGATTGATAATAATAAGAGTAATAAGTATAGTAATTGTCGTTATATCGATCATATAACCATAATATGGCTAATAGCATGAGTTAGATTGATAATAATAAGAGTAATAAGTATAGTAATTGTCGTTCTATCGATCATATAAGCATAATATGGCTAATAATATGAGTTAGATTGATAATAATAAGTGTAATAAGTATAGTAATTGTCGTTCTATCGATCATATCAGCATAATACGGGTAATAATATGAGTTGGATTGATAATAATAAGAGTAATGAGTATAGTAATTGTAGTTCTATCGATCATATAAGCATAATGTGGCTAATAATATGAGTTAGATTCATAATAATAAGAGTAATAAGTACAGTAATTGTCGTTCTATCGATCATATAAGCAGAATATGGCTAATAATATGAGTTAGATTTATAATAATAAGAGTAATAAGTATAGTAATTGTCGTTCTATCGATCATAAAAGCACAATATGGCTAATAATATGAGTTAGATTGATAATAATAAGAGTAATAAGTATAGTAATTGTCGTTCTATCGATCATATCTGCATAATATGGCTAATAATATGAGTTTGATTGATAATACTAAGAGTAGTGAGTATAGTAATTGTCGTTCTATCGATCATATAAGCATAATATGGCTAATAATATGAGTTAGATTGATAATAATAAGAGTAATAAGTATAGTAATTGTCGTTCTATCGATCATATAAGCATAACATGGCTAATAATGTGAGTTAGATTGATAATAGTGAGTGCAATAAATATAGTAATTGTCGTTCTATCGCTCATATAAGCACAATATGGCTAATAATATGAGTTAGATTGATAATAATAAGAGTAATAAGCATAGTAACTGTCGTTCTATCGATAATATAAGCATAATATGGCTAATAATATGAGTTAGATTGATAATAATAAGAGTAATGAGTATAGTAATTGTAGTTCTATCGATCATATCTGCATAATATGGTTAATAATATGAGTTAGAATGATAATAATAAGAGTAATAAGTATAGTAATTGTCGTTCTATCGATCATATCTGCATAATATGGTTAATAATATGAGTTAGATTGATAATAGTGAGTGTAATAAGTATAGTGAATGTCGTTCTATCGATCATATCAGCATAATACGGGTATTAATATGAGTTGGATTGATAATAATAAGAGTAATGAGTATAGTAGTTGTAGTTCTATCGATCATATAAGCATAATGTGGCTAATAATATGAGTTAGATTCATAATAATAAGAGTAATAAGTATAGTAATTGTCGTTCTATCGATCATATAAGCAGAATATGGCTAATAATATGAGTTAGATTTATAATAATAAGAGTAATAAGTATAGTAATTGTCGTTCTATCGATCATATAAGCATAATATGGCTAATAGCATGAGTTAGATTGATAATAGTGAGCGTAATAAGTATAGTAATTGTCGTTCTGTCGATCATATTAGCATAATATGGTTAATAATATGAGTTAGATTGATAATAATAAGAGTAATAAGTATAGTATTTGTCGTTCTATCGATCATATAAGCATAATATGGCTAATAATACGAGTTAGATTGATAATAATAAGAGTAATAAGTATAGTAATTGTCGTTCTATCGATCTTATAAGCACAATATGGTTAATAATATGAGTTAGATTGATAATAATAAGAGTAATAAGTATAGCAATTGTTGTTCTCTCGATCATATAAGCATAATATGGCTAATAATATGAGTTAGAGTGATAATACTAAGAGTAGTGAGTATAGTAATTCTCATTCTATCGATCATATAAGCATAATATGGCTAATAATATGAGTTAGATTGATAATAATAACAGTAATAAGTATAGTAATTGCCGTTCTATCGATAATATAAGCATAATATGGCTAATAATATGAGTTTGATTGATAATACTAAGAGTAGTGAGTATAGTAATTGTCGTTCTATCGATCACATAAGCATAATATGGCTAATAATATGAGTTAGATTGATTATAATAAGAGTAATGAGTATAGTAATTGTCGTTCTATCGATCATATAAGCATAATATGACTAATAATATGAGTTAGATTTATAATAATAAGAGTAATAAGTATAGTAATTGTCGTTCTATCGATCATATAAGCACAATATGGCTAATAATATGAGTTAGATTGATAATAATAAGAGTAATAAGTATAGTAATTGTCGTTCTATCGATTATATCTGCACAATATGGTTAATAATATGAGTTAGATTGATAATAATAAGAGTAATAAGTATAGTAATTGTCGTTATATCGATCATATAACCATAATATGGCTAATAGCATGAGTTAGATTGATAATAATAAGAGTAATTAGTATAGTAATTGTCGTTCTATCGATCATATCTGCATAATATGGTTAATAATATGAGTTAGATTGATAATAGTGAGTGTAATAAATATAGTAATTGTCGTTCTATCGCTCATATGAGCACAATATGGCTAATAATATGAGTTAGATTGATAATAATAAGAGTAATAAGTATAGTAATTGTCGTTCTATCGATCATTTAACCATAATATGGCTAATAATATGAGTTAGATTGATGATAATAAGAGAAATAAGTATAGTAATTGTCGTTCTATCGATCATATCTGCATAATATGGTTAATAATATGAGTTAGAATGATAATAATAAGAGTAATAAGTATATTAATTGTCGTTCTATCGATCATATAAGCATAATATGGCTAATAATATGAGTTGGATTGATAATAATAAGAGTAATAAGTATAGTAATTGTCGTTCTATCGATCATATAAGCATAATATGGCTAATAATATGAGTTAGACTGATAATACTAAGAGTAGTGAGTATAGTAATTCTCATTCTATCGATCATATAAGCATAATATGGCTAATAATATGAGTTAGATAGATAATAATAAGAGTAATGAGTATAGTAATTGTAGTTCTATCGATCATATCTGCATAATATGGTTAATAATATGAGTTAGATTGATAATAATAAGAGTAATAAGTATAGTAATTGTCGTTATATCGATCATATAACCATAATATGGCTAATAGCATGAGTTAGATTGATAATAATAAGAGTAATGAGTATAGTAATTGTCGTCCTATCGATCATATCTGCATAATATGGTTAATAATATGAGTTAGATTGATAATAGTGAGTGTAATAAATATAGTAATTGTCGTTCTATCGCTCATATAAGCACAATATGGCTAATAATATGAGTTAGATTGATAATAATAAGAGTAATAAGTATAGTAATTGTCGTTCTATCGATCATATAAGCATAATATGGCTAATAATATGAGTTAGATTGATAATAATAAGAGTAATGAGTATAGTAATTGTAGTTCTATCGATCATATCTGCATAAAATGGTTAATAATATGAGTTAGAATGATAATAATAAGAGTAATAAGTATAGTAATTGTCGTTCTATCGATCATATAAGCAGAATATGGCTAATAATATGAGTTAGATTTATAATAATAAGAGTAATAAGTATAGTAATTGTCGTTCTATCGATCATATAAGCACAATATGGCTAATAATATGAGTTAGATTGATAATAATAAGAGTAATAAGTATAGTAACTGTCGTTCTATCGATCATATCTGCATAATATGGTTAATAATATGAGTTAGATTGATAATAATAAGAGTAATAAGTATAGTAATTGTCGTTATATCGATCATATAACCATAATATGGCTAATAGCATGAGTTAGATTGATAATAATAAGAGTAATAAGTATAGTAATTGTCGTTCTATCGATCATATAAGCATAATATGGCTAATAATATGAGTTAGATTGATAATAATAAGTGTAATAAGTATAGTAATTGTCGTTCTATCGATCATAATTGCATAATATGGTTAATAATATGAGTTAGATTGATAATAGTAAGAGCAATGAGTATAGTAATTGTCGTACTATCGATCATATAAGCATAGTATGGCTAATAATATGAGTTAGATTGATAATAATAAGTGTAATAAGTATAGTAATTGTCGTTCGATCGATCATGTCTGCATAATATGGTTAATAATATGAGTTAGATTGATAATAATAAGAGTAATGAGTATAGTAATTGTCGTACTATCGATCATATAAGCATAATATGGCTAATAATGTGAGTTAGATTGATAATAGTGAGTGCAATAAATATAGTAATTGTCGTTCTATCGCTCATATAAGCACAATATGGCTAATAATATGAGTTAGAATGATAATAATAAGAGTAATAAGTATAGTAATTGTCATTCTATCGATCATATAAGCATAATATGGCTAATAATATGAGTTAGATTGATAATAATAAGTGTAATAAGTATAGTAATTGTCGTTCTATCGATCATATAAGCATCATATGGCTAATAATATGAGTTAGATTGATAATAATAAGAGTAATGAGTATAGTAATTGTAGCTCTATCGATCATATCTGCTTAATATGGTTAATAATATGAGTTAGAATGATAATAATAAGAGTAATAAGTATAGTAATTGTCGTTCTATCGATCATATCTGCATAATATGGTTAATAATATGAGTTAGATTGATAATAGTGAGTGTAATAAGTATAGTGAATGTCGTTCTATCGATCATATCAGCATAATACGGGTGATAATATGAGTTGGATTGATAATAATAAGAGTAATGAGTATAGTAATTGTAGGTCTATCGATCATATAAGCATAATATGGCTAATAATATGAGTCAGATTCATAATAATAACAGTAATAAGTATAGTAATTGTCGTTCTATCGATCATTTAAGCATAATATGGCGAATAATATGAGTTGGGTTGATAAAAATAAGAATAATATGTATAGTAATTGTCGTTCTATCGATCATATAAGCAGAATATGGCTAATAATATGAGTTAGATTTGTAATAATAAGAGTAATAAGTATAGTAATTGTCGTTCTATCGATCATATAAGCACAATATGGCTAATAATATGAGTTAGATTGATAATAATAAGAGTAATAAGTATAGTAATTGTCGTTCTATCGATCATATCTGCATAATATGGTTAATAATATGAGTTAGATTTATAATAATAAGAGTAATAAGTATAGTAATTGTCGTTCTATCGATCATATAAGCACAATATGGCTAATAATATGAGTTAGATTGATAATAATAAGAGTAATAAGTATAGTAATTGTCGTTCTATCGATCATATCTGCATAATATGGTTAATAATATGAGTTAGATTGATAATAATAAGAGTAATAAGTATAGTAATTGTCGTTATATCGATCATATAACCATAATATGGCTAATAGCATGAGTTAGATTGATAATAATAAGAGTAATAAGTATAGTAATTGTCGTTCTATCGATCATATAAGCATAATATGGCTAATAATATGAGTTAGATTGATAATAATAAGTGTAATAAGTATAGTAATTGTCGTTCTATCGATCATATCAGCATAATACGGGTAATAATATGAGTTGGATTGATAATAATAAGAGTAATGAGTATAGTAATTGTAGTTCTATCGATCATATAAGCATAATGTGGCTAATAATATGAGTTAGATTCATAATAATAAGAGTAATAAGTATAGTAATTGTCGTTCTATCGATCATATAAGCAGAATATGGCTAATAATATGAGTTAGATTTATAATAATAAGAGTAATAAGTATAGTAATTGTCGTTCTATCGATCATATAAGCATAATATGGCTAATAGCATGAGTTAGATTGATAATAGTGAGCGTAATAAGTATAGTAATTGTCGTTCTGTCGATCATATTAGCATAATATGGTTAATAATATGAGTTAGATTGATAATAATAAGAGTAATAAGTATAGTATTTGTCGTTCTATCGATCATATAAGCATAATATGGCTAATAATACGAGTTAGATTGATAATAATAAGAGTAATAAGTATAGTAATTGTCGTTCTATCGATCTTATAAGCACAATATGGTTAATAATATGAGTTAGATTGATAATAATAAGAGTAATAAGTATAGCAATTGTTGTTCTCTCGATCATATAAGCATAATATGGCTAATAATATGAGTTAGAGTGATAATACTAAGAGTAGTGAGTATAGTAATTCTCATTCTATCGATCATATAAGCATAATATGGCTAATAATATGAGTTAGATTGATAATAATAACAGTAATAAGTATAGTAATTGCCGTTCTATCGATAATATAAGCATAATATGGCTAATAATATGAGTTTGATTGATAATACTAAGAGTAGTGAGTATAGTAATTGTCGTTCTATCGATCATATAAGCATAATATGGCTAATAATATGAGTTAGATTTATAATAATAAGAGTAATAAGTATAGTAATTGTCGTTCTATCGATCATATAAGCACAATATGGCTAATAATATGAGTTAGATTGATAATAATAAGAGTAATAAGTATAGTAATTGTCGTTCTATCGATTATATCTGCACAATATGGTTAATAATATGAGTTAGATTGATAATAATAAGAGTAATAAGTATAGTAATTGTCGTTATATCGATCATATAACCATAATATGGCTAATAGCATGAGTTAGATTGATAATAATAAGAGTAATGAGTATAGTAATTGTCGTCCTATCGATCATATCTGCATAATATGGTTAATAATATGAGTTAGATTGATAATAGTGAGTGTAATAAATATAGTAATTGTCGTTCTATCGCTCATATAAGCACAATATGGCTAATAATATGAGTTAGATTGATAATAATAAGAGTAATAAGTATAGTAATTGTCGTTCTATCGATCATATAAGCATAATATGGCTAATAATATGAGTTAGATTGATAATAATAAGAGTAATGAGTATAGTAATTGTAGTTCTATCGATCATATCTGCATAATATGGTTAATAATATGAGTTAGAATGATAATAATAAGAGTAATAAGTATAGTAATTGTCGTTCTATCGATCATATCTGCATAATATGGTTAATAATATGAGTTAGATTGATAATAGTGAGTGTAATAAGTATAGTGAATGTCGTTCTATCGATCATATCAGCATAATACGGGTGATAATATGAGTTGGATTGATAATAATAAGAGTAATGAGTATAGTAATTGTAGGTCTATCGATCATATAAGCATAATATGGCTAATAATATGAGTCAGATTCATAATAATAACAGTAATAAGTATAGTAATTGTCGTTCTATCGATCATTTAAGCATAATATGGCGAATAATATGAGTTGGGTTGATAAAAATAAGAATAATATGTATAGTAATTGTCGTTCTATCGATCATATAAGCAGAATATGGCTAATAATATGAGTTAGATTTGTAATAATAAGAGTAATAAGTATAGTAATTGTCGTTCTATCGATCATATAAGCACAATATGGCTAATAATATGAGTTAGATTGATAATAATAAGAGTAATAAGTATAGTAATTGTCGTTCTATCGATCATATCTGCATAATATGGTTAATAATATGAGTTAGATTTATAATAATAAGAGTAATAAGTATAGTAATTGTCGTTCTATCGATCATATAAGCACAATATGGCTAATAATATGAGTTAGATTGATAATAATAAGAGTAATAAGTATAGTAATTGTCGTTCTATCGATCATATAACCATAATATGGCTAATAGCATGAGTTAGATTGATAATAATAAGAGTAATGAGTATAGTAATTGTCGTCCTATCGATCATATCTGCATAATATGGTTAATAATATGAGTTAGAGTGATAATAGTGAGTGTAATAAATATAGTAATTGTCGTTCTATCGCTCATATAAGCACAATATGGCTAATAATATGAGTTAGATTGATAATAATAAGAGTAATAAGTATAGTAATTGTCGTTCTATCGATCATATAAGCATAATATGGCTAATAATATGAGTTAGATTGATAATAATAAGAGTAATGAGTATAGTAATTGTAGTTCTATCGATCATATCTGCATAATATGGTTAATAATATGAGTTAGATTCATAATAATAAGAGTAATAAGTATAGTAATTGTCGTTCTATCGATCATATAAGCAGAATATGGCTAATAATATGAGTTAGATTTATAATAATGAGAGTAATAAGTATAGTAATTGTCGTTCTATCGATCATATAAGCACAATATGGCTAATAATATGAGTTAGATTGATAATAATAAGAGTAATAAGTATAGTAACTGTCGTTCTATCGATCATATCTGCATAATATGGTTAATAATATGAGTTAGGTTGATAATAATAAGAGTAATAAGTATAGTAATTGTCGTTCTGTCGATCATATAAGCATAATATGGCTA
This sequence comes from Megachile rotundata, assembly GCF_050947335.1. NCBI lineage: Eukaryota > Metazoa > Arthropoda > Insecta > Hymenoptera > Megachilidae > Megachile > Megachile rotundata. Next base: position 122,616 of record NW_027473861.1, read on the forward strand.
ATAATATGAGTTAGATTGATAATAATAAGAGTAATAAGTATAGTAATTGTCGTTCTATCGATTATATCTGCACAATATGGTTAATAATATGAGTTAGATTGATAATAATAAGAGTAATAAGTATAGTAATTGTAGTTCTATCGATCATATCTGCATAATATGGTTAATAATATGAGTTAGAATGATAATAATAAGAGTAATAAGTATAGTAATTGTCGTTCTATCGATCATATCTGCATAGTATGGTTAATAATATGAGTTAGATTGATAATAGTGAGTGTAATAAGTATAGTGAATGTCGTTCTATCGATCATATCAGCATAATACGGGTAATAATATGAGTTGGATTGATAATAATAAGAGTAATGAGTATAGTAATTGTAGTTCTATCGATCATATAAGCATAATATGGCTAATAATATGAGTTAGATTTATAATAATAAGAGTACTGAGTATAGTAATTCTCGTTCTATCGATCATATAAGCATAATATGGCTAATAATGTGAGTTAGATTGATAATAGTGAGTGCAATAAATATAGTAATTGTCGTTCTAACGCTCATATAAGCACAATATGGCTAATAATATGAGTTAGATTGATAATAATAAGAGTAATAAGTATAGTAATTGTCGTTCTATCGATCATATAAGCATAATATGGCTAATAATATGAGTTAGATTGATAATAATAAGTGTAATAAGTATAGTAATTGTCGTTCTATCGATCATATAAGCATAATATGGGTAATAATATGAGTTGGATTGATAATAATAAGAGTAATAAGTATAGTAATTGTAGTCCTATCGATCATATAAGCATAATATGGCTAATAATATGAGTAAGATTCATAATAATAAGAGTAATAAGTATAGTAATTGTCGTTCTATCGATCATTTAAGCATAATATGGCGAATAATATGAGTTGGGTTGATAAAAGTAAGAATAATAAGTATAGTAATTGTCGTTCTATCGATCATATAAGCATACTATGGCTAATAATATGAGTTAGGTTGATAATAATAAGAGTAATAAGTATAGTAAATGTCGTGCTATCGATCATATCTGCATAATATGGTTAATAATATGAGTTAGATTGATAATAGTGAGTGTAATAAGTATAGTAATTGTCGTTCTGTCGATCATATAAGCATAATATGGCTAATAATATGAGTTAGATTGATAATAATAAGAGTAATAAGTATAGTAATTGTCGTTCTATCGATTATATCTGCACAATATGGTTAATAATATGAGTTAGATTGATAATAATAAGAGTAATAAGTATAGTAATTGTCGTTATATCGATCATATAACCATAATATGGCTATTAGCATGAGTTAGATTGATAATAATAAGAGTAATGGGTATAGTAATTGTCGTTCTATCGATCACATCTGCATAATATGGTTAATAATATGAGTTAGATTGATAATAGTGAGTGTAATAAATATAGTAATTGTCGTTCTATCGCTCATATAAGCACAATATGGCTAATAATATGAGTTAGATTGATAATAATAAGAGTAATAAGTATAGTAATTGTCGTTCTATCGATCATATAAGCATAATATGGCTAATAATATGAGTTAGATTGATAATAATAAATGTAATAAGTATAGTAATTGTCGTTCTATCGATCATAATTGCATAATATGGTTAATAATATGAGTTAGATTGATAATAATAAGAGCAATGAGTATAGTAATTGTCGTACTATCGATCATATAAGCATAATATGGCTAGTAATATGAGTTAGATTGATAATAGTGAGTGTAAAAAGTATAGTAATTGTCGTTCGATCGATCATATCTGCATAATAAGGTTAATAATATGAGTTAGATTGATAATAATAAGAGTAATGAGTATAGTAATTGTCGTACTATCGATCATATAAGCATAATATGGCTAATAATGTGTGTTAGATTGATAATAGTGAGTGCAATAAATATAGTAATTGTCGTTCTATCGCTCATATAAGCTCAATATGGCTAATAATATGAGTTAGATTGATAATAATAAGAGTAATAAGTATAGTAATTGTCGTTCTATCGATCATATAAGCATAATATGGCTAATAATATGAGTTAGATTGATAATAATAAGAGTAATAAGTATATTAATTGTCGTTCTATCGATCATTTAACCATAATATGGCTAATAATATGAGTTAGATTGATAATAATAAGAGTAATAAGTATAGTAATTGTCGTTCTATCGATAATATAAGCATAATATGGCTAATAATATGAGTTAGATTGATAATACTAAGGGTAGTGAGTATAGTAACTCTCGTTCTATCGATCATATAAGCATAATATGGCTAATAATATGAGTTGGATTGATAATAATAAGAGTAATAAGTATAGTAATTGTCGTTCTATCGATCATATAAGCATAATATGGCTAATAATATGAGTTAGATTGATAATACTAAGAGTAGTGAGTATAGTAATTCTCATTCTATCGATCATATAAGCATAATATGGCTAATAATATGAGTTAGATAGATAATAATAAGAGTAATGAGTATAGTAATTGTAGTTCTATCGATCATATCTGCATAATATGGTTAATAATATGAGTTAGATTCATAATAATAACAGTAATAAGTATAGTATTTGTCGTTCTATCGATCATATAAGCATAATATGGCTAATAATACGAGTTAGATTGATAATAATAACAGTAATAAGTATAGTAATTGTCGTTCTATCGATAATATAAGCATAATATGGCTAATAATATGAGTTTGATTGATAATACTAAGAGTAGTGAGTATAGTAATTGTCGTTCTATCGATCATATAAGCATAATATGGCTAATAATATGAGTTAGATTGATAATAATAAGAGTAATGAGTATAGTAATTGTCGTTCTATCGATCATATAAGCATAATATGGCTAATAATATGGGTTAGATTTATAATAATAAGAGTAACAAGTATAGTAATTGTCGTTCTATCGATCATATAAGCACAATATGGCTAATAATATGAGTTAGATTGATAATAATAAGAGTAATAAGTATAGTAATTGTCGTTCTATCGATTATATCTGCACAATATGGTTAATAATATGAGTTAGATTGATAATAATAAGAGTAATAAGTATAGTAATTGTCGTTATATCGATCATATAACCATAATATGGCTAATAGCATGAGTTAGATTGATAATAATAAGAGTAATGAGTATAGTAATAGTCGTTCTATCGATCATATCTGCATAATATGGTTAATAATATGAGTTAGATTGATAATAGTGAGTGTAATAAATATAGTAATTGTCGTTCTATCGCTCATATAAGCACAATATGGCTAATAATATGAGTTAGATTGATAATAATAAGAGTAATAAGTATAGTAATTGTCGTTCTATCGATCATATAAGCATAATATGGCTAATAATATGAGTTAGATTGATAATAATAAGAGTAATGAGTATAGTAATTGTAGTTCTATCGATCATATCTGCATAATATGGTTAATAATATGAGTTAGAATGATAATAATAAGAGTAATAAGTATAGTAATTGTAGTTCAATCGATCATATCTGCATAATATGGTTAATAATATGAGTTAGATTGATAATAGTGAGTGTAATAAGTATAGTGAATGTCGTTCTATCGATCATATCAGCATAATACGGGCAATAATATGAGTTGGATTGATAATAATAAGAGTAATGAGTATAGTAATTGTAGTTCTATCGATCATATAAGCATAATGTGGCTAATAATATGAGTTAGATTCATAATAATAAGAGTAATAAGTATAGTAATTGTCGTTCTATCGATAATATAAGCATAATATGGCTAATAATATGAGTTTGATTGATAATACTAAGAGTAGTGAGTATAGTAATTGTCGTTCTATCGATCATATAAGCATAATATGGCTAATAATATGAGTTAGATTTATAATAATAAGAGTAATAAGTATAGTAATTGTCGTTCTATCGATCATATAAGCACAATATGGCTAATAATATGAGTTAGATTGATAATAATAAGAGTAATAAGTATAGTAATTGTCGTTCTATCGATTATATCGGCACAATATGGTTAATAATATGAGTTAGATTGATAATAATAAGAGTAATAAGTATAGTAATTGTCGTTATATCGATCATATAACCATAATATGGCTAATAGCATGAGTTAGATTGATAATAATAAGAGTAATGGGTATAGTAATTGTCGTTCTATCGATCACATCTGCATAATATGGTTAATGATATGAGTTAGATTGATAATAGTGAGTGTAATAAATATAGTAATTGTCGTTCTATCGCTCATATAAGCACAATATGGCTAATAATATGAGTTAGATTGATAATAATAAGAGTAATAAGTATAGTAATTGTCGTTCTATCGATCATATAAGCATAATATGGCTAATAATATGAGTTAGATTGATAATAATAAGAGTAATGAGTATAGTAATTGTAGTTCTATCGATCATATCTGCATAATATGGTTAATAATATGAGTTAGAATGATAATAATAAGAGTAATAAGTATAGTAATTGTCGTTCTATCGATCATATCTGCATAATATGGTTAATAATATGAGTTAGATTGATAATAGTGAGTGTAATAAGTATAGTGAATGTCGTTCTATCGATCATATCAGCATAATACGGGTATTAATATGAGTTGGATTGATAATAATAAGAGTAATGAGTATAGTAGTTGTAGTTCTATCGATCATATAAGCATAATGTGGCTAATAATATGAGTTAGATTCATAATAATAAGAGTAATAAGTATAGTAATTGTCGTTCTATCGATCATATAAGCAGAATATGGCTAATAATATGAGTTAGATTTATAATAATAAGAGTAATAAGTATAGTAATTGTCGTTCTATCGATCATATAAGCACAATATGGCTAATAATATGAGTTAGATTGATAATAATAAGAGTAATAAGTATAGTAATTGTCGTTCTATCGATCATATCTGCATAATATGGTTAATAATATGAGTTAGATTGATAATAATAAGAGTAATAAGTATAGTAATTGTCGTTATATCGATCATACAACCATAATATGGCTAATAGCATGAGTTAGATTGATAATAATAAGAGTAATAAGTATAGTAATTGTCGTTATATCGATCATACAACCATAATATGGCTAATAGCATGAGTTAGATTGATAATAATAAGAGTAATAAGTATAGTAATTGTCGTTATATCGATCATATAACCATAATATGGCTAATAGCATGAGTTAGATTCATAATAATAAGAGTAATAAGTATAGTAATTGTCGTTCTATCGATAATATAAGCATAATATGGCTAATAATATGAGTTTGATTGATAATACTAAGAGTAGTGAGTATAGTAATTGTCGTTCTATCGATCATATAAGCATAATATGGCTAATAATATGAGTTAGATTTATAATAATAAGAGTAATAAGTATAGTAATTGTCGTTCTATCGATCATATAAGCACAATATGGCTAATAATATGAGTTAGATTGATAATAATAAGAGTAATAAGTATAGTAATTGTCGTTCTATCGATTATATCGGCACAATATGGTTAATAATATGAGTTAGATTGATAATAATAAGAGTAATAAGTATAGTAATTGTCGTTATATCGATCATATAACCATAATATGGCTAATAGCATGAGTTAGATTGATAATAATAAGAGTAATGGGTATAGTAATTGTCGTTCTATCGATCACATCTGCATAATATGGTTAATGATATGAGTTAGATTGATAATAGTGAGTGTAATAAATATAGTAATTGTCGTTCTATCGCTCATATAAGCACAATATGGCTAATAATATGAGTTAGATTGATAATAATAAGAGTAATAAGTATAGTAATTGTCGTTCTATCGATCATATAAGCATAATATGGCTAATAATATGAGTTAGATTGATAATAATAAGAGTAATGAGTATAGTAATTGTAGTTCTATCGATCATATCTGCATAATATGGTTAATAATATGAGTTAGAATGATAATAATAAGAGTAATAAGTATAGTAATTGTCGTTCTATCGATCATATCTGCATAATATGGTTAATAATATGAGTTAGATTGATAATAGTGAGTGTAATAAGTATAGTGAATGTCGTTCTATCGATCATATCAGCATAATACGGGTATTAATATGAGTTGGATTGATAATAATAAGAGTAATGAGTATAGTAGTTGTAGTTCTATCGATCATATAAGCATAATGTGGCTAATAATATGAGTTAGATTCATAATAATAAGAGTAATAAGTATAGTAATTGTCGTTCTATCGATCATATAAGCAGAATATGGCTAATAATATGAGTTAGATTTATAATAATAAGAGTAATAAGTATAGTAATTGTCGTTCTATCGATCATATAAGCACAATATGGCTAATAATATGAGTTAGATTGATAATAATAAGAGTAATAAGTATAGTAATTGTCGTTCTATCGATCATATCTGCATAATATGGTTAATAATATGAGTTAGATTGATAATAATAAGAGTAATAAGTATAGTAATTGTCGTTATATCGATCATACAACCATAATATGGCTAATAGCATGAGTTAGATTGATAATAATAAGAGTAATAAGTATAGTAATTGTCGTTATATCGATCATACAACCATAATATGGCTAATAGCATGAGTTAGATTGATAATAATAAGAGTAATAAGTATAGTAATTGTCGTTATATCGATCATATAACCATAATATGGCTAATAGCATGAGTTAGATTGATAATAATAAGAGTAATGGGTATAGTAATTGTCGTTCTATCGATCACATCTGCATAATATGGTTAATAATATGAGTTAGATTGATAATAGTGAGTGTAATAAATATAGTAATTGTCTTTCTATCGCTCATATAAGCACAATATGGCTAATAATATGAGTTAGATTGATAATAATAAGAGTAATAAGTATAGTAATTGTCGTTCTATCGATCATATAAGCATAATATGGCTAATAATATGAGTTAGATTGATAATAATAAGAGTAATAAGTATAGTAATTGTCGTTCTATCGATCATATAAGCATAATATGGCTAATAATATGAGTTAGATTGATAATAATAAATGTAATAAGTATAGTAATTGTAGTTCTATCGATCATATCTGCATAATATGGTTAATAATATGAGTTAGAATGATAATAATAAGAGTAATAAGTATAGTAATTGTCGTTCTATCGATCATATCTGCATAGTATGGTTAATAATATGAGTTAGATTGATAATAGTGAGTGTAATAAGTATAGTGAATGTCGTTCTATCGATCATATCAGCATAATACGGGTAATAATATGAGTTGGATTGATAATAATAAGAGTAATGAGTATAGTAATTGTAGTTCTATCGATCATATAAGCATAATATGGCTAATAATATGAGTTAGATTTATAATAATAAGAGTACTGAGTATAGTAATTCTCGTTCTATCGATCATATAAGCATAATATGGCTAATAATGTGAGTTAGATTGATAATAGTGAGTGCAATAAATATAGTAATTGTCGTTCTAAACGCTCATATAAGCACAATATGGCTAATAATATGAGTTAGATTGATAATAATAAGAGTAATAAGTATAGTAATTGTCGTTCTATCGATCATATAAGCATAATATGGCTAATAATATGAGTTAGATTGATAATAATAAGTGTAATAAGTATAGTAATTGTCGTTCTATCGATCATATAAGCATAATATGGGTAATAATATGAGTTGGATTGATAATAATAAGAGTAATAAGTATAGTAATTGTAGTCCTATCGATCATATAAGCATAATATGGCTAATAATATGAGTAAGATTCATAATAATAAGAGTAATAAGTATAGTAATTGTCGTTCTATCGATCATTTAAGCATAATATGGCGAATAATATGAGTTGGGTTGATAAAAGTAAGAATAATAAGTATAGTAATTGTCGTTCTATCGATCATATAAGCATAATATGGCTAATAATATGAGTTAGGTTGATAATAATAAGAGTAATAAGTATAGTAAATGTCGTGCTATCGATCATATCTGCATAATATGGTTCATAATATGAGTTAGATTGATAATAGTGAGTGTAATAAGTATAGTAATTGTCGTTCTGTCGATCATATAAGCATAATATGGCTAATAATATGAGTTAGATTGATAATAATAAGAGTAATAAGTATAGTAATTGTCGTTCTATCGATTATATCTGCACAATATGGTTAATAATATGAGTTAGATTGATAATAATAAGAGTAATAAGTATAGTAATTGTCGTTATATCGATCATATAACCATAATATGGCTATTAGCATGAGTTAGATTGATAATAATAAGAGTAATGGGTATAGTAATTGTCGTTCTATCGATCACATCTGCATAATATGGTTAATAATATGAGTTAGATTGATAATAGTGAGTGTAATAAATATAGTAATTGTCGTTCTATCGCTCATATAAGCACAATATGGCTAATAATATGAGTTAGATTGATAATAATAAGAGTAATAAGTATAGTAATTGTCGTTCTATCGATCATATAAGCATAATATGGCTAATAATATGAGTTAGATTGATAATAATAAATGTAATAAGTATAGTAATTGTCGTTCTATCGATCATAATTGCATAATATGGTTAATAATATGAGTTAGATTGATAATAATAAGAGCAATGAGTATAGTAATTGTCGTACTATCGATCATATAAGCATAATATGGCTAGTAATATGAGTTAGATTGATAATAGTGAG
>NW_027473862.1:0-36449 GCF_050947335.1 Megachile rotundata
GTCCTATCGATTATATAAGCATAATATGGCTAATAATATGAGTTAGATTGATAATAATAAGAGTAATAAGCATAGTAATTGTCGTTCTATCGATCGTATAAGCATAATATGTGTAATAATATGAGTTAGATTGATAACAATAAGAGTAATGAGTGTAGTAATTGTCGTCCTATCGATCATATAAGCATAATATGTCTAATAATATGAGTTAGATTGATAATAATAAGAGTAATAAGTATAGTAATTGTCGTCCTATCGATCATATAAGCATAATATGGCTAATAATATGAGTTAGATTGGTAATAATGAGAGTAATAAGTATAGTAATTGTCGTTCTATCGATCATATAAGCATAATATGCTAATAATATGAGTTAGATTGATAATAATAAGAGCAATGAGTATAGTAATTGTCGTTCTATCGGTCATATAACCATAATATGGCTAATAATATGAGTTAGATTGATAACAGTGAGTGTAATAAGTAGAGTAATTGTCGCTATATCGATCATATAAGTATAATATGGCTAATAATATGAGTTAGATTGATAATAATAAGAGTAATGAGAATGGTAATTGTCGTCCTATCGATTATATAAGCATAATATGGCTAATAATATGAGTTAGATTGATAATAATAAGAGTAATGAGTATAGTAATTGTCGTCCTATCGATCATATAAGCATAATATGGTTAATAATATGAGTTAGATTGTTAATAGCGAGTGTAATAAGCATAGTAATTGTCGTTATACCGATCATATAAGCATAAAATGGCTAATAATATGAGTTAGGTTGATAATAACAAGAGTAGTAAGTATAGTAATTCTCGTTCTATCGGTCATATAACCATAATATGGCTAATAATATGAGTTAGATTGATAACAGTGAGTGTAATAAGTATAGTAATTGTCGTCCTATCGATCATATAAGCATAATATGGCTAATAATATGAGTTAGATTGATAATAATAAGAGTAATGAGTATAGTAATTGTCGTCCCATCGATTATATAAGCATAATATGTCTAATAATATGAGTTAGATTGATAATAATAAGAGTAATGAGTATAGTAATTGTCGTCCTATCGATTATATAAGCATAATATGGCTAATAATATGAGTTAGATTCATAATAATAAGAGTAATAAGCATAGTAATTGTCGTTCTATCGATCGTATAAGCATAATATGTGTAATAATATGAGTTAGATTGATAACAATAAGAGTAATGAGTATAGTAATTGTCGTCCTATCGATCATATAAGCATAATATGGCTAATAATATGAGTTAGATTGATAATAATAAGAGTAGTAAGTATAGTAATTGTCGTCCTATCGATCATATAAGCATAATATGGCTAATAATATGAGTTAGATTGATAATAATAAGAGTAATAAGCATAGTAATTGTCGTTCTATCGGTCATATAACCATAATATGGCTAATAATATGAGTTAGATTGATAATAATAAAAGTAATGAGTATAGTAATTGTCGTCCTATCGATCATATAAGCATAATATGGTTAATAATATGAGTTAGATTGTTAATAGTGAGTGTAATAAGCATAGTAATTGTCGTTATACCGATCATATAAGCATAAAATGGCTAATAATATGAGTTAGATTGATAATAATAAGAGTAATAAGTATATTAATTGTCGTTATATCGATCATATAAGCATAATATGGCTAATAATATGAGTTAGATTAATAATAATAAGAGAAATGACTATAGTAATTGTCGTAATATCGATCATATAAGCATAATATGGCTAATAATATGAGTTAGATTGATAATAGTGAGTGTAATAAGTATAGTAATTGTCGTTCTATCGGTCATATAACCATAATATGGCTAATAATATGAGTTAGATTGATAATAATAAGAGCAATGAGTATAGTAATTGTCGTCCTATCGATCATATAAGAATAATATGGCTAATAATATGAGTTAGATTGATAATAACAAGAGTAGTAAGTATAGTAATTCTCGTTCTATCGGTCATATAACCATAATATGGCTAATAATATGAGTTAGATTGATAACAGTGAGTGTAATAAGTATAGTAATTGTCGTCCTATCGATCATATAAGCATAATATGGCTAATAATATGAGTTAGATTGATAATAATAAGAGTAATGAGTATAGTAATTGTCGTCCTATCGATCATATAAGCATAATATGTCTAATAATATGAGTTAGATTGATAATAATAAGAGTAATAAGTATAGTAATTGTCGTCCTATCGATCATATAAGCATAATATGGCTAATAATATGAGTTAGATTGATAATAATGAGAGTAATAAGTATAGTAATTGTCGTTCTATCGATCATATAAGCATAATATGGCTAATAATATGAGTTAGATTGATAATAATAAGAGCAATGAGTATAGTAATTGTCGTTCTATCGGTCATATAACCATAATATGGCTAATAATATGAGTTAGATTGATAACAGTGAGTGTAATAAGTAGAGTAATTGTCGCTATATCGATCATATAAGTATAATATGGCTAATAATATGAGTTAGATTGATAATAATAAGAGTAATGAGTATGGTAATTGTCGTCCTATCGATTATATAAGCATAATATGGCTAATAATATGAGTTAGATTAATAATAATAAGAGAAATGAGTATAGTAATTGTCGTCCTATCGATCATATAAGCATAATATGGCTAATAATATGAGTTAGATTGATAATAGTGAGTGTAATAAGTATAGTAATTGTCGTTCTATCGATCATATAAGCACAATATGCCTAATAATATGTGTTAGATTGATAACAATAAGAGTAATAAGTATATTAATTGTCGTTCTATCGATCATATAAGCATAATATGGCTAATAATATGAGTTAGATTGATAATAATAAGAGCAATGGGTATAGTAATTGTCGTTCTATCGGTCATATAACCATAATATGGCTAATAATATGAGTTAGATTGATAATAATAAGAGTAATAAGCATAGTAATTGTCGTTCTATCGGTCATATAACCATAATATGGCTAATAATATGAGTTAGATTGATAATAATAAGAGTAATGAGTATAGTAATTGTCGTCCTATCGATCATGTAAGCATAATATGTCTAATAATATGAGTTAGATTGATAATAATAAGAGTAATGAGTATAGTAATTGTCGTCCTATCGATTATATAAGCATAATATGGCTAATAATATGAGTTAGATTGATAATAATAAGAGTAATAAGCATAGTAATTGTCGTTCTATCGATCGTATAAGCATAATATGTGTAATAATATGAGTTAGATTGATAACAATAAGAGTAATGAGTGTAGTAATTGTCGTCCTATCGATCATATAAGCATAATATGTCTAATAATATGAGTTAGATTGATAATAATAAGAGTAATAAGTATAGTAATTGTCGTCCTATCGATCATATAAGCATAATATGGCTAATAATATGAGTTAGATTGGTAATAATGAGAGTAATAAGTATAGTAATTGTCGTTCTATCGATCATATAAGCATAATATGGCTAATAATATGAGTTAGATTGATAATAATAAGAGCAATGAGTATAGTAATTGTCGTTCTATCGGTCATATAACCATAATATGGCTAATAATATGAGTTAGATTGATAACAGTGAGTGTAATAAGTAGAGTAATTGTCGCTATATCGATCATATAAGTATAATATGGCTAATAATATGAGTTAGATTGATAATAATAAGAGTAATGAGAATGGTAATTGTCGTCCTATCGATTATATAAGCATAATATGGCTAATAATATGAGTTAGATTGATAATAATAAGAGTAATGAGTATAGTAATTGTCGTCCTATCGATCATATAAGCATAATATGGTTAATAATATGAGTTAGATTGTTAATAGCGAGTGTAATAAGCATAGTAATTGTCGTTATACCGATCATATAAGCATAAAATGGCTAATAATATGAGTTAGGTTGATAATAACAAGAGTAGTAAGTATAGTAATTCTCGTTCTATCGGTCATATAACCATAATATGGCTAATAATATGAGTTAGATTGATAACAGTGAGTGTAATAAGTATAGTAATTGTCGTCCTATCGATCATATAAGCATAATATGGCTAATAATATGAGTTAGATTGATAATAATAAGAGTAATGAGTATAGTAATTGTCGTCCCATCGATTATATAAGCATAATATGTCTAATAATATGAGTTAGATTGATAATAATAAGAGTAATGAGTATAGTAATTGTCGTCCTATCGATTATATAAGCATAATATGGCTAATAATATGAGTTAGATTCATAATAATAAGAGTAATAAGCATAGTAATTGTCGTTCTATCGATCGTATAAGCATAATATGTGTAATAATATGAGTTAGATTGATAACAATAAGAGTAATGAGTATAGTAATTGTCGTCCTATCGATCATATAAGCATAATATGGCTAATAATATGAGTTAGATTGATAATAATAAGAGTAGTAAGTATAGTAATTGTCGTCCTATCGATCATATAAGCATAATATGGCTAATAATATGAGTTAGATTGATAATAATAAGAGTAATAAGCATAGTAATTGTCGTTCTATCGGTCATATAACCATAATATGGCTAATAATATGAGTTAGATTGATAATAATAAAAGTAATGAGTATAGTAATTGTCGTCCTATCGATCATATAAGCATAATATGGTTAATAATATGAGTTAGATTGTTAATAGTGAGTGTAATAAGCATAGTAATTGTCGTTATACCGATCATATAAGCATAAAATGGCTAATAATATGAGTTAGATTGATAATAATAAGAGTAATAAGTATATTAATTGTCGTTATATCGATCATATAAGCATAATATGGCTAATAATATGAGTTAGATTAATAATAATAAGAGAAATGAATATAGTAATTGTCGTAATATCGATCATATAAGCATAATATGGCTAATAATATGAGTTAGATTGATAATAGTGAGTGTAATAAGTATAGTAATTGTCGTTCTATCGGTCATATAACCATAATATGGCTAATAATATGAGTTAGATTGATAATAATAAGAGCAATGAGTATAGTAATTGTCGTCCTATCGATCATATAAGAATAATATGGCTAATAATATGAGTTAGATTGATAATAACAAGAGTAGTAAGTATAGTAATTCTCGTTCTATCGGTCATATAACCATAATATGGCTAATAATATGAGTTAGATTGATAACAGTGAGTGTAATAAGTATAGTAATTGTCGTCCTATCGATCATATAAGCATAATATGGCTAATAATATGAGTTAGATTGATAATAATAAGAGTAATGAGTATAGTAATTGTCGTCCTATCGATCATATAAGCATAATATGTCTAATAATATGAGTTAGATTGATAATAATAAGAGTAATAAGTATAGTAATTGTCGTCCTATCGATCATATAAGCATAATATGGCTAATAATATGAGTTAGATTGATAATAATGAGAGTAATAAGTATAGTAATTGTCGTTCTATCGATCATATAAGCATAATATGGCTAATAATATGTGTTAGATTGATAATAATAAGAGCAATGAGTATAGTAATTGTCGTTCTATCGGTCATATAACCATAATATGGCTAATAATATGAGTTAGATTGATAACAGTGAGTGTAATAAGTAGAGTAATTGTCGCTATATCGATCATATAAGTATAATATGGCTAATAATATGAGTTAGATTGATAATAATAAGAGTAATGAGTATGGTAATTGTCGTCCTATCGATTATATAAGCATAATATGGCTAATAATATGAGTTAGATTAATAATAATAAGAGAAATGAGTATAGTAATTGTCGTCCTATCGATCATATAAGCATAATATGGCTAATAATATGAGTTAGATTGATAATAGTGAGTGTAATAAGTATAGTAATTGTCGTTCTATCGATCATATAAGCACAATATGCCTAATAATATGTGTTAGATTGATAACAATAAGAGTAATAAGTATATTAATTGTCGTTCTATCGATCATATAAGCATAATATGGCTAATAATATGAGTTAGATTGATAATAATAAGAGCAATGGGTATAGTAATTGTCGTTCTATCGGTCATATAACCATAATATGGCTAATAATATGAGTTAGATTGATAATAATAAGAGTAATAAGCATAGTAATTGTCGTTCTATCGGTCATATAACCATAATATGGCTAATAATATGAGTTAGATTGATAATAATAAGAGTAATGAGTATAGTAATTGTCGTCCTATCGATCATGTAAGCATAATATGTCTAATAATATGAGTTAGATTGATAATAATAAGAGTAATGAGTATAGTAATTGTCGTCCTATCGATTATATAAGCATAATATGGCTAATAATATGAGTTAGATTGATAATAATAAGAGTAATAAGCATAGTAATTGTCGTTCTATCGATCGTATAAGCATAATATGTGTAATAATATGAGTTAGATTGATAACAATAAGAGTAATGAGTGTAGTAATTGTCGTCCTATCGATCATATAAGCATAATATGTCTAATAATATGAGTTAGATTGATAATAATAAGAGTAATAAGTATAGTAATTGTCGTCCTATCGATCATATAAGCATAATATGGCTAATAATATGAGTTAGATTGGTAATAATGAGAGTAATAAGTATAGTAATTGTCGTTCTATCGATCATATAAGCATAATATGGCTAATAATATGAGTTAGATTGATAATAATAAGAGCAATGAGTATAGTAATTGTCGTTCTATCGGTCATATAACCATAATATGGCTAATAATATGAGTTAGATTGATAACAGTGAGTGTAATAAGTAGAGTAATTGTCGCTATATCGATCATATAAGTATAATATGGCTAATAATATGAGTTAGATTGATAATAATAAGAGTAATGAGAATGGTAATTGTCGTCCTATCGATTATATAAGCATAATATGGCTAATAATATGAGTTAGATTGATAATAATAAGAGTAATGAGTATAGTAATTGTCGTCCTATCGATCATATAAGCATAATATGGTTAATAATATGAGTTAGATTGTTAATAGCGAGTGTAATAAGCATAGTAATTGTCGTTATACCGATCATATAAGCATAAAATGGCTAATAATATGAGTTAGGTTGATAATAACAAGAGTAGTAAGTATAGTAATTCTCGTTCTATCGGTCATATAACCATAATATGGCTAATAATATGAGTTAGATTGATAACAGTGAGTGTAATAAGTATAGTAATTGTCGTCCTATCGATCATATAAGCATAATATGGCTAATAATATGAGTTAGATTGATAATAATAAGAGTAATGAGTATAGTAATTGTCGTCCCATCGATTATATAAGCATAAAATGGCTAATAATATGAGTTAGATTGATAATAATAAGAGTAATGAGTATAGTAATTGTCGTTCTATCGATCATATAAGCATAATATGGCTAATAATATGAGTTAGATTGATAATAATAAGAGTAATGAGTATAGTAATTGTCGTCCTATCGATCATATAAGAATAATATGGCTAATAATATGAGTTAGATTGATAATAATAAGAGTAGTAAGTATAGTAATTCTCGTTCTATCGGTCATATAACCATAATATGGCTAATAATATGAGTTAGATTGATAACAGTGAGTGTAATAAGTATAGTAATTGTCGTCCTATCGATCATATAAGCATAATATGGCTAATAATATGAGTTAGATTGATAATAATAAGAGTAATGAGTATAGTAATTGTCGTCCTATCGATCATGTAAGCATAATATGTCTAATAATATGAGTTAGATTGATAATAATAAGAGTAATGAGTATAGTAATTGTCGTCCTATCGATTATATAAGCATAATATGGCTAATATATGAGTTAGATTCATAATAATAAGAGTAATAAGCATAGTAATTGTCGTTCTATCGATCGTATAAGCATAATATGTGTAATAATATGAGTTAGATTGATAACAATAAGAGTAATGAGTATAGTAATTGTCGTCCTATCGATCATATAAGCATAATATGTCTAATAATATGAGTTAGATTGATAATAATAAGAGTAATAAGTATAGTAATTGTCGTCCTATCGATCATATAAGCATAATATGGCTAATAATATGAGTTAGATTGATAATAATGAGAGTAATAAGTATAGTAATTGTCGTTCTATCGATCATATAAGCATAATATGGCTAATAATATGAGTTAGATTGATAATAATAGGAGCAATGAGTATAGTAATTGTCGTTCTATCGGTCATATAACCATAATATGGCAAATAATATGAGTTAGATTGATAACAGTGAGTGTAATAAGTAGAGTAATTGTCGCTATATCGATCATATAAGTATAATATGGCTAATAATATGAGTTAGATTGATAATAATAAGAGTAATGAGTATGGTAATTGTCGTCCTATCGATTATATAAGCATAATATGGCTAATAATATGAGTTAGATTGATAATAATAAGAGTAATGAGTATAGTAATTGTCGTCCTATCGATCATATAAGCATAATATGGTTAATAATATGAGTTAGATTGTTAATAGCGAGTGTAATAAGCATAGAAATTGTCGTTATACCGATCATATAAGCATAAAATGGCTAATAATATGAGTTAGATTGATAATAATAAGAGTAATAAGTATATTAATTGTCGTTATATCGATCATATAAGCATAATATGTGTAATAATATGAGTTAGATTGATAACAATAAGAGTAATGAGTATAGTAATTGTCGTCCTATCGATCATATAAGCATAATATGTCTAATAATATGAGTTAGATTGATAATAATAAGAGTAATAAGTATAGTAATTGTCGTTCTATCGATCATATAAGCATAATATGGCTAATAATATGAGTTAGATTGATAAGAATAAGTGTAATAAGTATAGTAATTGTCGTTCTATCGATCATATGAGCACAGTATGGCTAATAATTGAAGTTAGATTGATAATAATGAGAGTAATAAGTATAGTAATTGTCGTTCTATCGATCATATAAGCACAATATGGCTAATAATATGAGTTAGATTGATAATAATGAGAGTAATAAGTATAGTAATTGTCGTTCTATCGGTCATATAACCATAATATGGCTAATAATATGAGTTAGATTGATAATAATAAGAGCAATGAGTATAGTAATTGTCGTCCTATCGATCATATAAGAATAATATGGCTAATAATATGAGTTAGATTGATAATAACAAGAGTAGTAAGTATAGTAATTCTCGTTCTATCGGTCATATAACCATAATATGGCTAATAATATGAGTTAGATTGATAACAGTGAGTGTAATAAGTATAGTAATTGTCGTCCTATCGATCAGATAAGCATAATATGGCTAATAATATGAGTTAGATTGATAATAATAAGAGTAATGAGTATAGTAATTGTCGTCCTATCGATTATATAAGCATAAAATGGCTAATAATATGAGTTAGATTGATAATAATAAGAGTAATGAGTATAGTAATTGTCGTTCTATCGATCATATAAGCATAATATGGCTAATAATATGAGTTAGATTGATAATAATAAGAGTAATGAGTATAGTAATTGTCGTCCTATCGATCATATAAGAATAATATGGCTAATAATATGAGTTAGATTGATAATAATAAGAGTAGTAAGTATAGTAATTCTCGTTCTATCGGTCATATAACCATAATATGGCTAATAATATGAGTTAGATTGATAACAGTGAGTGTAATAAGTATAGTACTTGTCGTCCTATCGATCATATAAGCATAATATGGCTAATAATATGAGTTAGATTGATAATAATAAGAGTAATGAGTATAGTAATTGTCGTCCTATCGATCATGTAAGCATAATATGTCTAATAATATGAGTTAGATTGATAATAATAAGAGTAATGAGTATAGTAATTGTCGTCCTATCGATTATATAAGCATAATATGGCTAATAATATGAGTTAGATTGATAATAATAAGAGCAATGAGTATAGTAATTGTCGTTCTATCGGTCATATAACCATAATATGGCTAATAATATGAGTTAGATTGATAACAGTGAGTGTAATAAGTAGAGTAATTGTCGCTATATCGATCATATAAGTATAATATGGCTAATAATATGAGTTAGATTGATAATAATAGGAGTAATGAGTATGGTAATTGTCGTCCTATCGATTATATAAGCATAATATGGCTAATAATATGAGTTAGATTGATAATAATAAGAGTAATGAGTACAGTAATTGTCGTCCTATCGATCATATAAGCATAATATGGTTAATAATATGAGTTAGATTGTTAATAGCGAGTGTAATAAGCATAGTAATTGTTGTTATACCGATCATATAAGCATAAAATGGCTAATAATATGAGTTAGATTGATAATAATAAGAGTAATAAGTATATTAATTGTCGTTATATCGATCATATAAGCATAATATGGCTAATAATATGAGTTAGATTAATAATAATAAGAGAAATGAGTATAGTAATTGTCGTTCTATCGATCATATAAGCATAATATGGCTAATAATATGAGTTAGATTGATAAGAACAAGTGTAATAAGTATAGTAATTGTCGTTCTATCGATCATATAAGCATAATATGGCTAATAATATGAGTTAGATTGATAATAATAAGAGTAATAAGCATAGTAATTGTCGTTCTATCGGTCATATAACCATAATATGGCTAATAATATGAGTTAGATTGATAATAATAAGAGTAATGAGTATAGTAATTGTCGTCCTATCGATCATGTAAGCATAATATGTCTAATAATATGAGTTAGATTGATAATAATAAGAGTAATGAGTATAGTAATTGTCGTCCTATCGATTATATAAGCATAATATGGCTAATAATATGAGTTAGATTGATAATAATAAGAGTAATAAGCATAGTAATTGTCGTTCTATCGATCGTATAAGCATAATATGTGTAATAATATGAGTTAGATTGATAACAATAAGAGTAATGAGTGTAGTAATTGTCGTCCTATCGATCATATAAGCATAATATGTCTAATAATATGAGTTAGATTGATAATAATAAGAGTAATAAGTTTAGTAATTGTCGTCCTATCGATCATATAAGCATAATATGGCTAATAATATGAGTTAGATTGGTAATAATGAGAGTAATAAGTATAGTAATTGTCGTTCTATCGATCATATAAGCATAATATGGCTAATAATATGAGTTAGATTGATAATAATAAGAGCAATGAGTATAGTAATTGTCGTTCTATCGGTCATATAACCATAATATGGCTAATAATATGAGTTAGATTGATAACAGTGAGTGTAATAAGTAGAGTAATTGTCGCTATATCGATCATATAAGTATAATATGGCTAATAATATGAGTTAGATTGATAATAATAAGAGTAATGAGAATGGTAATTGTCGTCCTATCGATTATATAAGCATAATATGGCTAATAATATGAGTTAGATTGATAATAATAAGAGTAATGAGTATAGTAATTGTCGTCCTATCGATCATATAAGCATAATATGGTTAATAATATGAGTTAGATTGTTAATAGCGAGTGTAATAAGCATAGTAATTGTCGTTATACCGATCATATAAGCATAAAATGGCTAATAATATGAGTTAGGTTGATAATAACAAGAGTAGTAAGTATAGTAATTCTCGTTCTATCGGTCATATAACCATAATATGGCTAATAATATGAGTTAGATTGATAACAGTGAGTGTAATAAGTATAGTAATTGTCGTCCTATCGATCATATAAGCATAATATGGCTAATAATATGAGTTAGATTGATAATAATAAGAGTAATGAGTATAGTAATTGTCGTTCTATCGGTCATATAACCATAATATGGCTAATAATATGAGTTAGATTGATAACAGTGAGTGTAATAAGTAGAGTAATTGTCGCTATATCGATCATATAAGTATAATATGGCTAATAATATGAGTTAGATTGATAATAATAGGAGTAATGAGTATGGTAATTGTCGTCCTATCGATTATATAAGCATAATATGGCTAATAATATGAGTTAGATTGATAATAATAAGAGTAATGAGTACAGTAATTGTCGTCCTATCGATCATATAAGCATAATATGGTTAATAATATGAGTTAGATTGTTAATAGCGAGTGTAATAAGCATAGTAATTGTTGTTATACCGATCATATAAGCATAAAATGGCTAATAATATGAGTTAGATTGATAATAATAAGAGTAATAAGTATATTAATTGTCGTTATATCGATCATATAAGCATAATATGGCTAATAATATGAGTTAGATTAATAATAATAAGAGAAATGAGTATAGTAATTGTCGTTCTATCGATCATATAAGCATAATATGGCTAATAATATGAGTTAGATTGATAAGAACAAGTGTAATAAGTATAGTAATTGTCGTTCTATCGATCATATAAGCATAATATGGCTAATAATATGAGTTAGATTGATAATAATAAGAGTAATAAGCATAGTAATTGTCGTTCTATCGGTCATATAACCATAATATGGCTAATAATATGAGTTAGATTGATAATAATAAGAGTAATGAGTATAGTAATTGTCGTCCTATCGATCATGTAAGCATAATATGTCTAATAATATGAGTTAGATTGATAATAATAAGAGTAATGAGTATAGTAATTGTCGTCCTATCGATTATATAAGCATAATATGGCTAATAATATGAGTTAGATTGATAATAATAAGAGTAATAAGCATAGTAATTGTCGTTCTATCGATCGTATAAGCATAATATGTGTAATAATATGAGTTAGATTGATAACAATAAGAGTAATGAGTGTAGTAATTGTCGTCCTATCGATCATATAAGCATAATATGTCTAATAATATGAGTTAGATTGATAATAATAAGAGTAATAAGTATAGTAATTGTCGTCCTATCGATCATATAAGCATAATATGGCTAATAATATGAGTTAGATTGGTAATAATGAGAGTAATAAGTATAGTAATTGTCGTTCTATCGATCATATAAGCATAATATGGCTAATAATATGAGTTAGATTGATAATAATAAGAGCAATGAGTATAGTAATTGTCGTTCTATCGGTCATATAACCATAATATGGCTAATAATATGAGTTAGATTGATAACAGTGAGTGTAATAAGTAGAGTAATTGTCGCTATATCGATCATATAAGTATAATATGGCTAATAATATGAGTTAGATTGATAATAATAAGAGTAATGAGAATGGTAATTGTCGTCCTATCGATTATATAAGCATAATATGGCTAATAATATGAGTTAGATTGATAATAATAAGAGTAATGAGTATAGTAATTGTCGTCCTATCGATCATATAAGCATAATATGGTTAATAATATGAGTTAGATTGTTAATAGCGAGTGTAATAAGCATAGTAATTGTCGTTATACCGATCATATAAGCATAAAATGGCTAATAATATGAGTTAGGTTGATAATAACAAGAGTAGTAAGTATAGTAATTCTCGTTCTATCGGTCATATAACCATAATATGGCTAATAATATGAGTTAGATTGATAACAGTGAGTGTAATAAGTATAGTAATTGTCGTCCTATCGATCATATAAGCATAATATGGCTAATAATATGAGTTAGATTGATAATAATAAGAGTAATGAGTATAGTAATTGTCGTCCCATCGATTATATAAGCATAAAATGGCTAATAATATGAGTTAGATTGATAATAATAAGAGTAATGAGTATAGTAATTGTCGTTCTATCGATCATATAAGCATAATATGGCTAATAATATGAGTTAGATTGATAATAATAAGAGTAATGAGTATAGTAATTGTCGTCCTATCGATCATATAAGAATAATATGGCTAATAATATGAGTTAGATTGATAATAATAAGAGTAGTAAGTATAGTAATTCTCGTTCTATCGGTCATATAACCATAATATGGCTAATAATATGAGTTAGATTGATAACAGTGAGTGTAATAAGTATAGTAATTGTCGTCCTATCGATCATATAAGCATAATATGGCTAATAATATGAGTTAGATTGATAATAATAAGAGTAATGAGTATAGTAATTGTCGTCCTATCGATCATGTAAGCATAATATGTCTAATAATATGAGTTAGATTGATAATAATAAGAGTAATGAGTATAGTAATTGTCGTCCTATCGATTATATAAGCATAATATGGCTAATAATATGAGTTAGATTCATAATAATAAGAGTAATAAGCATAGTAATTGTCGTTCTATCGATCGTATAAGCATAATATGTGTAATAATATGAGTTAGATTGATAACAATAAGAGTAATGAGTATAGTAATTGTCGTCCTATCGATCATATAAGCATAATATGTCTAATAATATGAGTTAGATTGATAATAATAAGAGTAATAAGTATAGTAATTGTCGTCCTATCGATCATATAAGCATAATATGGCTAATAATATGAGTTAGATTGATAATAATGAGAGTAATAAGTATAGTAATTGTCGTTCTATCGATCATATAAGCATAATATGGCTAATAATATGAGTTAGATTGATAATAATAAGAGCAATGAGTATAGTAATTGTCGTTCTATCGGTCATATAACCATAATATGGCAAATAATATGAGTTAGATTGATAACAGTGAGTGTAATAAGTAGAGTAATTGTCGCTATATCGATCATATAAGTATAATATGGCTAATAATATGAGTTAGATTGATAATAATAAGAGTAATGAGTATGGTAATTGTCGTCCTATCGATTATATAAGCATAATATGGCTAATAATATGAGTTAGATTGATAATAATAAGAGTAATGAGTATAGTAATTGTCGTCCTATCGATCATATAAGCATAATATGGTTAATAATATGAGTTAGATTGTTAATAGCGAGTGTAATAAGCATAGAAATTGTCGTTATACCGATCATATAAGCATAAAATGGCTAATAATATGAGTTAGATTGATAATAATAAGAGTAATAAGTATATTAATTGTCGTTATATCGATCATATAAGCATAATATGTGTAATAATATGAGTTAGATTGATAACAATAAGAGTAATGAGTATAGTAATTGTCGTCCTATCGATCATATAAGCATAATATGTCTAATAATATGAGTTAGATTGATAATAATAAGAGTAATAAGTATAGTAATTGTCGTTCTATCGATCATATAAGCATAATATGGCTAATAATATGAGTTAGATTGATAAGAATAAGTGTAATAAGTATAGTAATTGTCGTTCTATCGATCATATGAGCACAATATGGCTAATAATTGAAGTTAGATTGATAATAATGAGAGTAATAAGTATAGTAATTGTCGTTCTATCGATCATATAAGCACAATATGGCTAATAATATGAGTTAGATTGATAATAATGAGAGTAATAAGTATAGTAATTGTCGTTCTATCGGTCATATAACCATAATATGGCTAATAATATGAGT
This sequence comes from Megachile rotundata, assembly GCF_050947335.1. Lineage (NCBI taxonomy): Eukaryota > Metazoa > Arthropoda > Insecta > Hymenoptera > Megachilidae > Megachile > Megachile rotundata. Next base: position 15,397 of record NW_027473862.1, read on the forward strand.
TAGATTGATAATAATAAGAGCAATGAGTATAGTAATTGTCGTCCTATCGATCATATAAGAATAATATGGCTAATAATATGAGTTAGATTGATAATAACAAGAGTAGTAAGTATAGTAATTCTCGTTCTATCGGTCATATAACCATAATATGGCTAATAATATGAGTTAGATTGATAACAGTGAGTGTAATAAGTATAGTAATTGTCGTCCTATCGATCAGATAAGCATAATATGGCTAATAATATGAGTTAGATTGATAATAATAAGAGTAATGAGTATAGTAATTGTCGTCCTATCGATTATATAAGCATAAAATGGCTAATAATATGAGTTAGATTGATAATAATAAGAGTAATGAGTATAGTAATTGTCGTTCTATCGATCATATAAGCATAATATGGCTAATAATATGAGTTAGATTGATAATAATAAGAGTAATGAGTATAGTAATTGTCGTCCTATCGATCATATAAGAATAATATGGCTAATAATATGAGTTAGATTGATAATAATAAGAGTAGTAAGTATAGTAATTCTCGTTCTATCGGTCATATAACCATAATATGGCTAATAATATGAGTTAGATTGATAACAGTGAGTGTAATAAGTATAGTACTTGTCGTCCTATCGATCATATAAGCATAATATGGCTAATAATATGAGTTAGATTGATAATAATAAGAGTAATGAGTATAGTAATTGTCGTCCTATCGATCATGTAAGCATAATATGTCTAATAATATGAGTTAGATTGATAATAATAAGAGTAATGAGTATAGTAATTGTCGTCCTATCGATTATATAAGCATAATATGGCTAATAATATGAGTTAGATTGATAATAATAAGAGCAATGAGTATAGTAATTGTCGTTCTATCGGTCATATAACCATAATATGGCTAATAATATGAGTTAGATTGATAACAGTGAGTGTAATAAGTAGAGTAATTGTCGCTATATCGATCATATAAGCATAATATGGTTAATAATATGAGTTAGATTGTTAATAGCGAGTGTAATAAGCATAGTAATTGTTGTTATACCGATCATATAAGCATAAAATGGCTAATAATATGAGTTAGATTGATAATAATAAGAGTAATAAGTATATTAATTGTCGTTATATCGATCATATAAGCATAATATGGCTAATAATATGAGTTAGATTAATAATAATAAGAGAAATGAGTATAGTAATTGTCGTTCTATCGATCATATAAGCATAATATGGCTAATAATATGAGTTAGATTGATAAGAACAAGTGTAATAAGTATAGTAATTGTCGTTCTATCGATCATATAAGCATAATATGGCTAATAATATGAGTTAGATTGATAAGAATAAGTGTAATAAGTATAGTAATTGTCGTTCTATCGATCATATAAGCACAATATGGCTAATAATTGAAGTTAGATTGATAATAATGAGAGTAATAAGTATAGTAATTGTCGTTCTATCAATCATATAAGCATAATATGGCTAATAATATTAGTTAGATTGATAATAATAAGAGGAATGAGTATAGTAATTGTCGTCCTATCGATCATATAAGAATAATATGGCTAATAATATGAGTTAGATTGATAATAATAAGAGTAGTAAGTATAGTAATTGTCGTCCTATCGATCATATAAGCATAATATGGCTAATAATATGAGTTAGATTGATAATAATAAGAGTAATAAGCATAGTAATTGTCGTTCTATCGGTCATATAACCATAATATGGCTAATAATATGAGTTAGATTGATAATAATAAAAGTAATGAGTATAGTAATTGTCGTCCTATCGATCATATAAGCATAATATGGTTAATAATATGAGTTAGATTGTTAATAGTGAGTGTAATAAGCATAGTAATTGTCGTTATACCGATCATATAAGCATAAAATGGCTAATAATATGAGTTAGATTGATAATAATAAGAGTAATAAGTATATTAATTGTCGTTATATCGATCATATAAGCATAATATGGCTAATAATATGAGTTAGATTAATAATAATAAGAGAAATGACAATAGTAATTGTCGTAATATCGATCATATAAGCATAATATGGCTAATAATATGAGTTAGATTGATAATAGTGAGTGTAATAAGTATAGTAATTGTCGTTCTATCGGTCATATAACCATAATATGGCTAATAATATGAGTTAGATTGATAATAATAAGAGCAATGAGTATAGTAATTGTCGTCCTATCGATCATATAAGAATAATATGGCTAATAATATGAGTTAGATTGATAATAACAAGAGTAGTAAGTATAGTAATTCTCGTTCTATCGGTCATATAACCATAATATGGCTAATAATATGAGTTAGATTGATAACAGTGAGTGTAATAAGTATAGTAATTGTCGTCCTATCGATCATATAAGCATAATATGGCTAATAATATGAGTTAGATTGATAATAATAAGAGTAATGAGTATAGTAATTGTCGTCCTATCGATTATATAAGCATAAAATGGCTAATAATATGAGTTAGATTGATAATAATAAGAGTAATGAGTATAGTAATTGTCGTTCTATCGATCATATAAGCATAATATGGCTAATAATATGAGTTAGATTGATAATAATAAGAGTAATGAGTATAGTAATTGTCGTCCTATCGATCATATAAGAATAATATGGCTAATAATATGAGTTAGATTGATAATAATAAGAGTAGTAAGTATAGTAATTCTCGTTCTATCGGTCATATAACCATAATATGGCTAATAATATGAGTTAGATTGATAACAGTGAGTGTAATAAGTATAGTACTTGTCGTCCTATCGATCATATAAGCATAATATGGCTAATAATATGAGTTAGATTAATAATAATAAGAGAAATGAGTATAGTAATTGTCGTTCTATCGATCATATAAGCATAATATGGCTAATAATATGAGTTAGATTGATAAGAACAAGTGTAATAAGTATAGTAATTGTCGTTCTATCGATCATATAAGCATAATATGGCTAATAATATGAGTTAGATTGATAAGAATAAGTGTAATAAGTATAGTAATTGTCGTTCTATCGATCATATAAGCACAATATGGCTAATAATTGAAGTTAGATTGATAATAATGAGAGTAATAAGTATAGTAATTGTCGTTCTATCAATCATATAAGCATAATATGGCTAATAATATTAGTTAGATTGATAATAATAAGAGGAATGAGTATAGTAATTGTCGTCCTATCGATCATATAAGAATAATATGGCTAATAATATGAGTTAGATTGATAATAATAAGAGTAGTAAGTATAGTAATTGTCGTCCTATCGATCATATAAGCATAATATGGCTAATAATATGAGTTAGATTGATAATAATAAGAGTAATAAGCATAGTAATTGTCGTTCTATCGGTCATATAACCATAATATGGCTAATAATATGAGTTAGATTGATAATAATAAAAGTAATGAGTATAGTAATTGTCGTCCTATCGATCATATAAGCATAATATGGTTAATAATATGAGTTAGATTGTTAATAGTGAGTGTAATAAGCATAGTAATTGTCGTTATACCGATCATATAAGCATAAAATGGCTAATAATATGAGTTAGATTGATAATAATAAGAGTAATAAGTATATTAATTGTCGTTATATCGATCATATAAGCATAATATGGCTAATAATATGAGTTAGATTAATAATAATAAGAGAAATGACTATCGTAATTGTCGTAATATCGATCATATAAGCATAATATGGCTAATAATATGAGTTAGATTGATAATAGTGAGTGTAATAAGTATAGTAATTGTCGTTCTATCGGTCATATAACCATAATATGGCTAATAATATGAGTTAGATTGATAATAATAAGAGCAATGAGTATAGTAATTGTCGTCCTATCGATCATATAAGAATAATATGGCTAATAATATGAGTTAGATTGATAATAACAAGAGTAGTAAGTATAGTAATTCTCGTTCTATCGGTCATATAACCATAATATGGCTAATAATATGAGTTAGATTGATAACAGTGAGTGTAATAAGTATAGTAATTGTCGTCCTATCGATCATATAAGCATAATATGGCTAATAATATGAGTTAGATTGATAATAATAAGAGTAATGAGTATAGTAATTGTCGTCCTATCGATTATATAAGCATAAAATGGCTAATAATATGAGTTAGATTGATAATAATAAGAGTAATGAGTATAGTAATTGTCGTTCTATCGATCATATAAGCATAATATGGCTAATAATATGAGTTAGATTGATAATAATAAGAGTAATGAGTATAGTAATTGTCGTCCTATCGATCATATAAGAATAAAATGGCTAATAATATGAGTTAGATTGATAATAATAAGAGTAGTAAGTATAGTAATTCTCGTTCTATCGGTCATATAACCATAATATGGCTAATAATATGAGTTAGATTGATAACAGTGAGTGTAATAAGTATAGTAATTGTCGTCCTATCGATCATATAAGCATAATATGGCTAATAATATGAGTTAGATTGATAATAATAAGAGTAATGAGTATAGTAATTGTCGTCCTATCGATCATATAAGCATAATATGTCTAATAATATGAGTTAGATTGATAATAATAAGAGTAATGAGTATAGTAATTGTCGTCCTATCGATTATATAAGCATAATATGGCTAATAATATGAGTTAGATTGATAATAATAAGAGTAATAAGCATAGTAATTGTCGATCTATCGATCATATAAGCATAATATGTGTAATAATATGAGTTAGATTGATAACAATAAGAGTAATGAGTATAGTAATTGTCGTCCTATCGGTCATATAACCATAATATGGCTAATAATATGAGTTAGATTGATAACAGTGAGTGTAATAAGTATAGTAATTGTCGTCCTATCGATCATATAAGCATAATATGGCTAATAATATGAGTTAGATTGATAATAATAAGAGTAATGAGTATAGTAATTGTCGTCCTATCGATCATGTAAGCATAATATGTCTAATAATATGAGTTAGATTGATAATAATAAGAGTAATGAGTATAGTAATTGTCGTCCTATCGATTATATAAGCATAATATGGCTAATAATATGAGTTAGATTCATAATAATAAGAGTAATAAGCATAGTAATTGTCGTTCTATCGATCGTATAAGCATAATATGTGTAATAATATGAGTTAGATTGATAACAATAAGAGTAATGAGTATAGTAATTGTCGTCCTATCGATCATATAAGCATAATATGTCTAATAATATGAGTTAGATTGATAATAATAAGAGTAATAAGTATAGCAATTGTCGTCCTATCGATCATATAAGCATAATATGGCTAATAATATGAGTTAGATTGATAATAATGAGAGTAATAAGTATAGTAATTGTCGTTCTATCGATCATATAAGCATAATTAGGCTAATAATATGAGTTAGATTGATAATAATAAGAGCAATGAGTATAGTAATTGTCGTTCTATCGGTCATATAACCATAATATGGCAAATAATATGAGTTAGATTGATAACAGTGAGTGTAATAAGTAGAGTAATTGTCGCTATATCGATCATATAAGTATAATATGGCTAATAATATGAGTTAGATTGATAATAATAAGAGTAATGAGTATGGTAATTGTCGTCCTATCGATTATATAAGCATAATATGGCTAATAATATGAGTTAGATTGATAATAATAAGAGTAATGAGTATAGTAGTTGTCGTCCTATCGATCATATAAGCATAATATGGTTAATAATATGAGTTAGATTGTTAATAGCGAGTGTAATAAGCATAGAAATTGTCGTTATACCGATCATATAAGCATAAAATGGCTAATAATATGAGTTAGATTGATAATAATAAGAGTAATAAGTATATTAATTGTCGTTATATCGATCATATAAGCATAATATGTGTAATAATATGAGTTAGATTGATAACAATAAGAGTAATGAGTATAGTAATTGTCGTCCTATCGATCATATAAGCATAATATGTCTAATAATATGAGTTAGATTGATAATAATAAGAGTAATAAGTATAGTAATTGTCGTTCTATCGATCATATAAGCATAATATGGCTAATAATATGAGTTAGATTGATAAGAATAAGTGTAATAAGTATAGTAATTGTCGTTCTATCGATCATATGAGCACAATATGGCTAATAATTGAAGTTAGATTGATAATAATGAGAGTAATAAGTATAGTAATTGTCGTTCTATCGATCATATAAGCACAATATGGCTAATAATATGAGTTAGATTGATAATAATGAGAGTAATAAGTATAGTAATTGTCGTTCTATCGGTCATATAACCATAATATGGCTAATAATATGAGTTAGATTGATAATAATAAGAGCAATGAGTATAGTAATTGTCGTCCTATCGATCATATAAGAATAATATGGCTAATAATATGAGTTAGATTGATAATAACAAGAGTAGTAAGTATAGTAATTCTCGTTCTATCGGTCATATAACCATAATATGGCTAATAATATGAGTTAGATTGATAACAGTGAGTGTAATAAGTATAGTAATTGTCGTCCTATCGATCAGATAAGCATAATATGGCTAATAATATGAGTTAGATTGATAATAATAAGAGTAATGAGTATAGTAATTGTCGTCCTATCGATTATATAAGCATAAAATGGCTAATAATATGAGTTAGATTGATAATAATAAGAGTAATGAGTATAGTAATTGTCGTTCTATCGATCATATAAGCATAATATGGCTAATAATATGAGTTAGATTGATAATAATAAGAGTAATGAGTATAGTAATTGTCGTCCTATCGATCATATAAGAATAATATGGCTAATAATATGAGTTAGATTGATAATAATAAGAGTAGTAAGTATAGTAATTCTCGTTCTATCGGTCATATAACCATAATATGGCTAATAATATGAGTTAGATTGATAACAGTGAGTGTAATAAGTATAGTACTTGTCGTCCTATCGATCATATAAGCATAATATGGCTAATAATATGAGTTAGATTGATAATAATAAGAGTAATGAGTATAGTAATTGTCGTCCTATCGATCATGTAAGCATAATATGTCTAATAATATGAGTTAGATTGATAATAATAAGAGTAATGAGTATAGTAATTGTCGTCCTATCGATTATATAAGCATAATATGGCTAATAATATGAGTTAGATTGATAATAATAAGAGCAATGAGTATAGTAATTGTCGTTCTATCGGTCATATAACCATAATATGGCTAATAATATGAGTTAGATTGATAACAGTGAGTGTAATAAGTAGAGTAATTGTCGCTATATCGATCATATAAGTATAATATGGCTAATAATATGAGTTAGATTGATAATAATAGGAGTAATGAGTATGGTAATTGTCGTCCTATCGATTATATAAGCATAATATGGCTAATAATATGAGTTAGATTGATAATAATAAGAGTAATGAGTACAGTAATTGTCGTCCTATCGATCATATAAGCATAATATGGTTAATAATATGAGTTAGATTGTTAATAGCGAGTGTAATAAGCATAGTAATTGTTGTTATACCGATCATATAAGCATAAAATGGCTAATAATATGAGTTAGATTGATAATAATAAGAGTAATAAGTATATTAATTGTCGTTATATCGATCATATAAGCATAATATGGCTAATAATATGAGTTAGATTCATAATAATAAGAGAAATGAGTATAGTAATTGTCGTTCTATCGATCATATAAGCATAATATGGCTAATAATATGAGTTAGATTGATAAGAACAAGTGTAATAAGTATAGTAATTGTCGTTCTATCGATCATATAAGCATAATATGGCTAATAATATGAGTTAGATTGATAAGAATAAGTGTAATAAGTATAGTAATTGTCGTTCTATCGATCATATAAGCACAATATGGCTAATAATTGAAGTTAGATTGATAATAATGAGAGTAATAAGTATAGTAATTGTCGTTCTATCAATCATATAAGCATAATATGGCTAATAATATTAGTTAGATTGATAATAATAAGAGGAATGAGTATAGTAATTGTCGTCCTATCGATCATATAAGAATAATATGGCTAATAATATGAGTTAGATTGATAATAATAAGAGTAGTAAGTATAGTAATTGTCGTCCTATCGATCATATAAGCATAATATGGCTAATAATATGAGTTAGATTGATAATAATAAGAGTAATAAGCATAGTAATTGTCGTTCTATCGGTCATATAACCATAATATGGCTAATAATATGAGTTAGATTGATAATAATAAAAGTAATGAGTATAGTAATTGTCGTCCTATCGATCATATAAGCATAATATGGTTAATAATATGAGTTAGATTGTTAATAGTGAGTGTAATAAGCATAGTAATTGTCGTTATACCGATCATATAAGCATAAAATGGCTAATAATATGAGTTAGATTGATAATAATAAGAGTAATAAGTATATTAATTGTCGTTATATCGATCATATAAGCATAATATGGCTAATAATATGAGTTAGATTAATAATAATAAGAGAAATGACTATAGTAATTGTCGTAATATCGATCATATAAGCATAATATGGCTAATAATATGAGTTAGATTGATAATAGTGAGTGTAATAAGTATAGTAATTGTCGTTCTATCGGTCATATAACCATAATATGGCTAATAATATGAGTTAGATTGATAATAATAAGAGCAATGAGTATAGTAATTGTCGTCCTATCGATCATATAAGAATAATATGGCTAATAATATGAGTTAGATTGATAATAACAAGAGTAGTAAGTATAGTAATTCTCGTTCTATCGGTCATATAACCATAATATGGCTAATAATATGAGTTAGATTGATAACAGTGAGTGTAATAAGTATAGTAATTGTCGTCCTATCGATCATATAAGCATAATATGGCTAATAATATGAGTTAGATTGATAATAATAAGAGTAATGAGTATAGTAATTGTCGTCCTATCGATTACATAAGCATAAAATGGCTAATAATATGAGTTAGATTGATAATAATAAGAGTAATGAGTATAGTAATTGTCGTTCTATCGATCATATAAGCATAATATGGCTAATAATATGAGTTAGATTGATAATAATAAGAGTAATGAGTATAGTAATTGTCGTCCTATCGATCATATAAGAATAAAATGGCTAATAATATGAGTTAGATTGATAATAATAAGAGTAGTAAGTATAGTAATTCTCGTTCTATCGGTCATATAACCATAATATGGCTAATAATATGAGTTAGATTGATAACAGTGAGTGTAATAAGTATAGTAATTGTCGTCCTATCGATCATATAAGCATAATATGGCTAATAATATGAGTTAGATTGATAATAATAAGAGTAATGAGTATAGTAATTGTCGTCCTATCGATCATATAAGCATAATATGTCTAATAATATGAGTTAGATTGATAATAATAAGAGTAATGAGTATAGTAATTGTCGTCCTATCGATTATATAAGCATAATATGGCTAATAATATGAGTTAGATTGATAATAATAAGAGTAATAAGCATAGTAATTGTCGATCTATCGATCATATAAGCATAATATGTGTAATAATATGAGTTAGATTGATAACAATAAGAGTAATGAGTATAGTAATTGTCGTCCTATCGGTCATATAAGCATAATATGTCTAATAATATGAGTTAGATTGATAAGAATAAGTGTAATAAGTATAGTAATTGTCGTTCTATCGGTCATATAACCATAATATGGCTAATAATATGAGTTAGATTGATAATAATAAGAGCAATGAGTATAGTAATTGTCGTCCTATCGATCATATAAGAATAATATGGCTAATAATATGAGTTAGATTGATAATAACAAGAGTAGTAAGTATAGTAATTCTCGTTCTATCGGTCATATAACCATAATATGGCTAATAATATGAGTTAGATTGATAACAGTGAGTGTAATAAGTATAGTAATTGTCGTCCTATCGATCAGATAAGCATAATATGGCTAATAATATGAGTTAGATTGATAATAATAAGAGTAATGAGTATAGTAATTGTCGTCCTATCGATTATATAAGCATAAAATGGCTAATAATATGAGTTAGATTGATAATAATAAGAGTAATGAGTATAGTAATTGTCGTTCTATCGATCATATAAGCATAATATGGCTAATAATATGAGTTAGATTGATAATAATAAGAGTAATGAGTATAGTAATTGTCGTCCTATCGATCATATAAGAATAATATGGCTAATAATATGAGTTAGATTGATAATAATAAGAGTAGTAAGTATAGTAATTCTCGTTCTATCGGTCATATAACCATAATATGGCTAATAATATGAGTTAGATTGATAACAGTGAGTGTAATAAGTATAGTACTTGTCGTCCTATCGATCATATAAGCATAATATGGCTAATAATATGAGTTAGATTGATAATAATAAGAGTAATGAGTATAGTAATTGTCGTCCTATCGATCATGTAAGCATAATATGTCTAATAATATGAGTTAGATTGATAATAATAAGAGTAATGAGTATAGTAATTGTCGTCCTATCGATTATATAAGCATAATATGGCTAATAATATGAGTTAGATTGATAATAATAAGAGCAATGAGTATAGTAATTGTCGTTCTATCGGTCATATAACCATAATATGGCTAATAATATGAGTTAGATTGATAACAGTGAGTGTAATAAGTAGAGTAATTGTCGCTATATCGATCATATAAGTATAATATGGCTAATAATATGAGTTAGATTGATAATAATAGGAGTAATGAGTATGGTAATTGTCGTCCTATCGATTATATAAGCATAATATGGCTAATAATATGAGTTAGATTGATAATAATAAGAGTAATGAGTACAGTAATTGTCGTCCTATCGATCATATAAGCATAATATGGTTAATAATATGAGTTAGATTGTTAATAGCGAGTGTAATAAGCATAGTAATTGTTGTTATACCGATCATATAAGCATAAAATGGCTAATAATATGAGTTAGATTGATAATAATAAGAGTAATAAGTATATTAATTGTCGTTATATCGATCATATAAGCATAATATGGCTAATAATATGAGTTAGATTCATAATAATAAGAGAAATGAGTATAGTAATTGTCGTTCTATCGATCATATAAGCATAATATGGCTAATAATATGAGTTAGATTGATAAGAACAAGTGTAATAAGTATAGTAATTGTCGTTCTATCGATCATATAAGCATAATATGGCTAATAATATGAGTTAGATTGATAAGAATAAGTGTAATAAGTATAGTAATTGTCGTTCTATCGATCATATAAGCACAATATGGCTAATAATTGAAGTTAGATTGATAATAATGAGAGTAATAAGTATAGTAATTGTCGTTCTATCAATCATATAAGCATAATATGGCTAATAATATTAGTTAGATTGATAATAATAAGAGGAATGAGTATAGTAATTGTCGTCCTATCGATCATATAAGAATAATATGGCTAATAATATGAGTTAGATTGATAATAATAAGAGTAGTAAGTATAGTAATTGTCGTCCTATCGATCATATAAGCATAATATGGCTAATAATATGAGTTAGATTGATAATAATAAGAGTAATAAGCATAGTAATTGTCGTTCTATCGGTCATATAACCATAATATGGCTAATAATATGAGTTAGATTGATAATAATAAAAGTAATGAGTATAGTAATTGTCGTCCTATCGATCATATAAGCATAATATGGTTAATAATATGAGTTAGATTGTTAATAGTGAGTGTAATAAGCATAGTAATTGTCGTTATACCGATCATATAAGCATAAAATGGCTAATAATATGAGTTAGATTGATAATAATAAGAGTAATAAGTATATTAATTGTCGTTATATCGATCATATAAGCATAATATGGCTAATAATATGAGTTAGATTAATAATAATAAGAGAAATGACTATAGTAATTGTCGTAATATCGATCATATAAGCATAATATGGCTAATAATATGAGTTAGATTGATAATAGTGAGTGTAATAAGTATAGTAATTGTCGTTCTATCGGTCATATAACCATAATATGGCTAATAATATGAGTTAGATTGATAATAATAAGAGCAATGAGTATAGTAATTGTCGTCCTATCGATCATATAAGCATAATATGGCTAATAATATGAGTTAGATTGATAATAATAAGAGTAATGAGTATAGTAATTGTCGTCCTATCGATCATATAAGCATAATATGTCTAATAATATGAGTTAGATTGATAATAATAAGAGTAATGAGTATAGTAATTGTCGTCCTATCGATTATATAAGCATAATATGGCTAATAATATGAGTTAGATTGATAATAATAAGAGTAATAAGCATAGTAATTGTCGATCTATCGATCATATAAGCATAATATGTGTAATAATATGAGTTAGATTGATAACAATAAGAGTAATGAGTATAGTAATTGTCGTCCTATCGGTCATATAAGCATAATATGTCTAATAATATGAGTTAGATTGATAATAATAAGAGTAATAAGTATAGTAATTGTCGTCCTATCGATCATATAAGCATAATATGGCTAATAATATGAGTTAGATTGATAATAATGAGAGTAATAAGTATAGTAATTGTCGTTCTATCGATCATATAAGCATAATATGGCTAATAATATGAGTTAGATTGATAATAATAAGAGCAATGAGTATAGTAATTGTCGTTCTATCGGTCATATAACCATAATATGGCTAATAATATGAGTTAGATTGATAACAGTGAGTGTAATAAGTAGAGTAATTGTCGCTATATCGATCATGTAAGTATAATATGGCTAATAGTATGAGTTAGATTGATAATAATAAGAGTAATGAGTATGGTAATTGTCGTCCTATCGATTATATAAGCATAATATGGCTAATAATATGAGTTAGATTGATAATAATAAGAGTAATGAGTATAGTAATTGTCGTCCTATCGATCATATAAGCATAATATGGCTAATAATATGAGTTAGATTGATAATAATAAGAGTAATAAGCATAGTAATTGTCGTTCTATCGGTCATATAACCATAATATGGCTAATAATATGAGTTAGATTGATAATAATAAGAGTAATGAGTATAGTAATTGTCGTCCTATCGATCATATAAACATAATATGGTTAATAATATGAGTTAGATTGTTAATAGTGGGTGTAATAAGCATAGTAATTGTCGTTATACCGATCATATAAGCATAAAATGGCTAATAATATGAGTTAGATTGATAATAATACGAGTAATGAGTATAGTAATTGTCGTCCTATCGATCATATAAGAATAATATGGCTAATAATATGAGTTAGATTTATAATAATAAGAGTAGTAAGTATAGTAATTCTCGTTCTATCGGTCATATAACCATAATATGGCTAATAATATGAGTTAGATTGATAACAGTGAGTGTAATAAGTATAGTAATTGTCGTCCTATCGATCATATAAGCATAATATGGCTAATAATATGAGTTAGATTGATAATAATAAGAGTAATGAGTATAGTAATTGTCGTCCTATCGATCATATAAGCATAATATGTGTAATAATATGAGTTCGATTGATAATAATAAGAGTAATGAGTATAGTAATTGTCGTCCTATCGATTATATAAGCATAATATGGCTAATAATATGAGTTAGATTGATAATAATAAGAGCAATGAGTATAGTAATTGTCGTCCTATCGATCATATAAGAATAATATGGCTAATAATATGAGTTAGATTGGTAATAACAAGAGTAGTAAGTATAGTAATTCTCGTTCTATCGGTCATATAACCATAATATGGCTAATAATATGAGTTAGATTGATAATAATAAGAGCAATGAGTATAGTAATTGTCGTCCTATCGATTATATAAGCATAAAATGGCTAATAATATGAGTTAGATTGATAATAATAAGAGTAATGAGTATAGTAATTGTCGTTCTATCGATCATATAAGCATAATATGGCTAATAATATGAGTTAGATTGATAATAATAAGAGTAATGAGTATAGTAATTGTCGTCCTATCGATCATATAAGAATAATATGGCTAATAATATGAGTTAGATTGATAATAATAAGAGTAGTAAGTATAGTAATTCTCGTTCTATCGGTCATATAACCATAATATGGCTAATAATATGAGTTAGATTGATAACAGTGAGTGTAATAAGTATAGTAATTGTCGTCCTATCGATCATATAAGCATAATATGGCTAATAATATGAGTTGGATTGATAATAATAAGAGTAATGAGTATGGTAATTGTCGTCCTATCGATTATATAAGCATAATATGGCTAATAATATGAGTTAGATTGATAATAATAAGAGTAATGAGTATAGTAATTGTCGTCCTATCGATCATATAAGCATAATATGGTTAATAATATGAGTTTGATTGTTAATAGTGAGTGTAATAAGCATAGTAATTGTCGTTATACCGATCATATAAGCATAAAATGGCTAATAATATGAGTTAGATTGATAATAATAAGAGTAATGAGTACAGTAATTGTCGTCCTATCGATCATATAAGCATAATATGGTTAATAATATGAGTTAGATTGTTAATAGCGAGTGTAATAAGCATAGTAATTGTTGTTATACCGATCATATAAGCATAAAATGGCTAATAATATGAGTTAGATTGATAATAATAAGAGTAATAAGTATATTAATTGTCGTTATATCGATCATATAAGCATAATATGGCTAATAATATGAGTTAGATTAATAATAATAAGAGAAATGAGTATAGTAATTGTCGTTCTATCGATCATATAAGCATAATATGGCTAATAATATGAGTTAGATTGATAAGAACAAGTGTAATAAGTATAGTAATTGTCGTTCTATCGATCATATAAGCATAATATGGCTAATAATATGAGTTAGATTGATAAGAATAAGTGTAATAAGTATAGTAATTGTCGTTCTATCGATCATATAAGCACAATATGGCTAATAATTGAAGTTAGATTGATAATAATGAGAGTAATAAGTATAGTAATTGTCGTTCTATCAATCATATAAGCATAATATGGCTAATAATATTAGTTAGATTGATAATAATAAGAGGAATGAGTATAGTAATTGTCGTCCTATCGATCATATAAGAATAATATGGCTAATAATATGAGTTAGATTGATAATAATAAGAGTAGTAAGTATAGTAATTGTCGTCCTATCGATCATATAAGCATAATATGGCTAATAATATGAGTTAGATTGATAATAATAAGAGTAATAAGCATAGTAATTGTCGTTCTATCGGTCATATAACCATAATATGGCTAATAATATGAGTTAGATTGATAATAATAAAAGTAATGAGTATAGTAATTGTCGTCCTATCGATCATATAAGCATAATATGGTTAATAATATGAGTTAGATTGTTAATAGTGAGTGTAATAAGCATAGTAATAGTCGTTATACCGATCATATAAGCATAAAATGGCTAATAATATGAGTTAGATTGATAATAATAAGAGTAATAAGTATATTAATTGTCGTTATATCGATCATATAAGCATAATATGGCTAATAATATGAGTTAGATTAATAATAATAAGAGAAATGACTATAGTAATTGTCGTAATATCGATCATATAAGCATAATATGGCTAATAATATGAGTTAGATTGATAATAGTGAGTGTAATAAGTATAGTAATTGTCGTTCTATCGGTCATATAACCATAATATGGCTAATAATATGAGTTAGATTGATAATAATAAGAGCAATGAGTATAGTAATTGCCGTCCTATCGATCATATAAGAATAATATGGCTAATAATATGAGTTAGATTGATAATAACAAGAGTAGTAAGTATAGTAATTCTCGTTCTATCGGTCATATAACCATAATATGGCTAATAATATGAGTTAGATTGATAACAGTGAGTGTAATAAGTATAGTAATTGTCGTCCTATCGATTATATAAGCATAAAATGGCTAATAATATGAGTTAGATTGCTAATAATAAGAGTAATGAGTATAGTAATTGTCGTTCTATCGATCATATAAGCATAATATGGCTAATAATATGAGTTAGATTGATAATAATAAGAGTAATGAGTATAGTAATTGTCGTCCTATCGATCATATAAGAATAAAATGGCTAATAATATGAGTTAGATTGATAATAATAAGAGTAGTAAGTATAGTAATTCTCGTTCTATCGGTCATATAACCATAATATGGCTAATAATATGAGTTAGATTGATAACAGTGAGTGTAATAAGTATAGTAATTGTCGTCCTATCGATCATATAAGCATAATATGGCTAATAATATGAGTTAGATTGATAATAATAAGAGTAATGAGTATAGTAATTGTCGTCCTATCGATCATATAAGCATAATATGTCTAATAATATGAGTTAGATTTATAATAATAAGAGTAATGAGTATAGTAATTGTCGTCCTATCGATTATATAAGCATAATATGGCTAATAATATGAGTTAGATTGATAATAATAAGAGTAATAAGCATAGTAATTGTCGATCTATCGATCATATAAGCATAATATGTGTAATAATATGAGTTAGATTGATAACAATAAGAGTAATGAGTATAGTAATTGTCGTCCTATCGGTCATATAAGCATAATATGTCTAATAATATGAGTTAGATTGATAATAATAAGAGTAATAAGTATAGTAATTGTCGTCCTATCGATCATATAAGCATAATATGGCTAATAATATGAGTTAGATTGATAATAATGAGAGTAATAAGTATAGTAATTGTCGTTCTATCGATCATATAAGCATAATATGGCTAATAATATGAGTTAGATTGATAATAATAAGAGCAATGCGTATAGTAATTGTCGTTCTATCGGTCATATAACCATAATATGGCTAATAATATGAGTTAGATTGATAACAGTGAGTGTAATAAGTAGAGTAATTGTCGCTATATCGATCATGTAAGTATAATATGGCTAATAGTATGAGTTCGATTGATAATAATAAGAGTAATGTGTATGGTAATTGTCGTCCTATCGATTATATAAGCATAATATGGCTAATAATATGAGTTAGATTGATAATAATAAGAGTAATGAGTATAGTAATTGTCGTCCTATCGATCATATAAGCATAATATGGCTAATAATATGAGTTAGATTGATAATAATAAGAGTAATAAGCATAGTAATTGTCGTTCTATCGGTCATATAACCATAATATGGCTAATAATATGAGTTAGATTGATAATAATAAGAGTAATGAGTATAGTAATTGTCGTCCTATCGATCATATAAACATAATATGGTTAATAATATGAGTTAGATTGTTAATAGTGGGTGTAATAAGCATAGTAATTGTCGTTATACCGATCATATAAGCATAAAATGGCTAATAATATGAGTTAGATTGATAATAATACGAGTAATGAGTATAGTAATTGTCGTCCTATCGATCATATAAGAATAATATGGCTAATAATATGAGTTAGATTTATAATAATAAGAGTAGTAAGTATAGTAATTCTCGTTCTATCGGTCATATAACCATAATATGGCTAATAATATGAGTTAGATTGATAACAGTGAGTGTAATAAGTATAGTAATTGTCGTCCTATCGATCATATAAGCATAATATGGCTAATAATATGAGTTAGATTGATAATAATAAGAGTAATGAGTATAGTAATTGTCGTCCTATCGATCATATAAGCATAATATGTGTAATAATATGAGTTCGATTGATAATAATAAGAGTAATGAGTATAGTAATTGTCGTCCTATCGATTATATAAGCATAATATGGCTAATAATATGAGTTAGATTGATTATAATAAGAGCAATGAGTATAGTAATTGTCGTCCTATCGATCATATAAGAATAATATGGCTAATAATATGAGT
The DNA here is from genome assembly GCF_050947335.1 of Megachile rotundata. Lineage (NCBI taxonomy): Eukaryota > Metazoa > Arthropoda > Insecta > Hymenoptera > Megachilidae > Megachile > Megachile rotundata. The sequence goes on from NW_027473862.1 coordinate 33,242, forward strand.
TAGATTGATAATAACAAGAGTAGCAAGTATAGTAATTCTCGTTCTATCGGTCATATAACCATAATATGGCTAATAATATGAGTTAGATTGATAATAATAAGAGCAATGAGTATAGTAATTGTCGTCCTATCGATTATATAAGCATAAAATGGCTAATAATATGAGTTAGATTGATAATAATAAGAGTAATGAGTATAGTAATTGTCGTCCTATCGATCATATAAGCATAATATGGCTAATAATATGAGTTAGATTGATAATAATAAGAGTAATGAGTATAGTAATTGTCGTCCTATCGATCATATAAGAATAATATGGCTAATAATATGAGTTAGATTGATAATAATAAGAGTAGTAAGTATAGTAATTCTCGTTCTATCGGTCATATAACCATAATATGGCTAATAATATGAGTTAGATTGATAACAGTGAGTGTAATAAGTATAGTAATTGTCGTCCTATCGATCATATAAGCATAATATGGCTAATAATATGAGTTGGATTGATAATAATAAGAGTAATGAGTATGGTAATTGTCGTCCTATCGATTATATAAGCATAATATGGCTAATAATATGAGTTAGATTGATAATAATAAGAGTAATGAATATAGTAATTGTCGTCCTATCGATCATATAAGCATAATATGGTTAATAATATGAGTTTGATTGTTAATAGTGAGTGTAATAAGCATAGTAATTGTCGTTATACCGATCATATAAGCATAAAATGGCTAATAATATGAGTTAGATTGATAATAATAAGAGTAATAAGTATATTAATTGTCGTTATATCGATCATATAAGCATAATATGGCTAATAATATGAGTTAGATTAATAATAATAAGAGAAATGAGTATAGTAATTGTCGTTCTATCGATCATATAAGCATAATATGGCTAATAATATGAGTTAGATTGATAAGAACAAGTGTAATAAGTATAGTAATTGTCGTTCTATCGATCATATAAGCATAATATGGCTAATAATATGAGTTAGATTGATAAGAATAAGTGTAATAAGTATAGTAATTGTCGTTCTATCGATCATATAAGCACAATATGGCTAATAATTGAAGTTAGATTGATAATAATGAGAGTAATAAGTATAGTAATTGTCGTTCTATCAATCATATAAGCATAATATGGCTAATAATATTAGTTAGATTGATAATAATAAGAGGAATGAGTATAGTAATTGTCGTCCTATCGATCATATAAGAATAATATGGCTAATAATATGAGTTAGATTGATAATAATAAGAGTAGTAAGTATAGTAATTGTCGTCCTATCGATCATATAAGCATAATATGGCTAATAATATGAGTTAGATTGATAATAATAAGAGTAATAAGCATAGTAATTGTCGTTCTATCGGTCATATAACCATAATATGGCTAATAATATGAGTTAGATTGATAATAATAAAAGTAATGAGTATAGTAATTGTCGTCCTATCGATCATATAAGCATAATATGGTTAATAATATGAGTTAGATTGTTAATAGTGAGTGTAATAAGCATAGTAATAGTCGTTATAACCGATCATATAAGCATAAAATGGCTAATAATATGAGTTAGATTGATAATAATAAGAGTAATAAGTATATTAATTGTCGTTATATCGATCATATAAGCATAATATGGCTAATAATATGAGTTAGATTAATAATAATAAGAGAAATGACTATAGTAATTGTCGTAATATCGATCATATAAGCATAATATGGCTAATAATATGAGTTAGATTGATAATAGTGAGTGTAATAAGTATAGTAATTGTCGTTCTATCGGTCATATAACCATAATATGGCTAATAATATGAGTTAGATTGATAATAATAAGAGCAATGAGTATAGTAATTGCCGTCCTATCGATCATATAAGAATAATATGGCTAATAATATGAGTTAGATTGATAATAACAAGAGTAGTAAGTATAGTAATTCTCGTTCTATCGGTCATATAACCATAATATGGCTAATAATATGAGTTAGATTGATAACAGTGAGTGTAATAAGTATAGTAATTGTCGTCCTATCGATTATATAAGCATAAAATGGCTAATAATATGAGTTAGATTGCTAATAATAAGAGTAATGAGTATAGTAATTGTCGTTCTATCGATCATATAAGCATAATATGGCTAATAATATGAGTTAGATTGATAATAATAAGAGTAATGAGTATAGTAATTGTCGTCCTATCGATCATATAAGAATAAAATGGCTAATAATATGAGTTAGATTGATAATAATAAGAGTAGTACAGTATAGTAATTCTCGTTCTATCGGTCATATAACCATAATATGGCTAATAATATGAGTTAGATTGATAACAGTGAGTGTAATAAGTATAGTAATTGTCGTCCTATCGATCATATAAGCATAATATGGCTAATAATATGAGTTAGATTGATAATAATAAGAGTAATGAGTATAGTAATTGTCGTCCTATCGATCATATAAGCATAATATGTCTAATAATATGAGTTAGATTTATAATAATAAGAGTAATGAGTATAGTAATTGTCGTCCTATCGATTATATAAGCATAATATGGCTAATAATATGAGTTAGATTGATAATAATAAGAGTAATAAGCATAGTAATTGTCGATCTATCGATCATATAAGCATAATATGTGTAATAATATGAGTTAGATTGATAACAATAAGAGTAATGAGTATAGTAATTGTCGTCCTATCGGTCATATAAGCATAATATGTCTAATAATATGAGTTAGATTGATAATAATAAGAGTAATAAGTATAGTAATTGTCGTCCTATCGATCATATAAGCATAATATGGCTAATAATATGAGTTAGATTGATAATAATGAGAGTAATAAGTATAGTAATTGTCGTTCTATCGATCATATAAGCATAATATGGCTAATAATATGAGTTAGATTGATAATAATAAGAGCAATGCGTATAGTAATTGTCGTTCTATCGGTCATATAACCATAATATGGCTAATAATATGAGTTAGATTGATAACAGTGAGTGTAATAAGTAGAGTAATTGTCGCTATATCGATCATGTAAGTATAATATGGCTAATAGTATGAGTTCGATTGATAATAATAAGAGTAATGTGTATGGTAATTGTCGTCCTATCGATTATATAAGCATAATATGGCTAATAATATGAGTTAGATTGATAATAATAAGAGTAATGAGTATAGTAATTGTCGTCCTATCGATC